>NW_028261386.1:114518166-114670041 GCF_051295495.1 Thamnophis sirtalis | reverse complement strand
GAGTTAGCAACTTTGCTTTCTCCCTACTTACGTCCTTGCCATCTTCACCTTTAGTGGATCAACTGTTTCCTTGCCATTTTTTCTTGTCATTTATATATTGAAAGAACCTTTTAAAAATTATCTCTGACTTTTTTTTTTTGCAAGTCTTTGTTCATTCTGGACCTTTGCTTTCCTGACTTCATCTTTGCATATTTGGGCTATCTGCAGATATTCTGCCTTAGTTACATGTGCCTCTTTCTATTTTTTGTAATTGTTTTTGTTTTTCAGTTTATGAAAGAAATGTTTGTGCAACCATGATGGTTTCTTCTTGGATTTCTTGTTTTTCTTTTTCAGTGCTATTGTGTGGGACTGGGCTTTTATGATTATATTTTTCAGAGCTTCTCATGCTTCTTGAGTTGTTTTCCCCTTTAGGATTTTTATCCACAAAATTTTTCTTTGGCTGTATTTGTTTAAATCAGCTCTCTTAAAGTTTAAGACATTGGTTGGACTATATTATATTGCTTGTGTTTGTATTATATTGAATTTCAATATGATATGGTCACTCTCATCCAAGGTTCAGCCAACTTCAACTCCTTCTAACACTTCTTCTCTATCTTTTCCCCTAGTTCCCTCTTCTGCCTTTTGGATGACAAAGTTGTCAGCTAAGTTGTTTTGCTGAAGAATTTGTCTTCCAGTTGATCTTAGGATAGTTAAATCTTCTGTTACTACTGTGGTATGTTTCTTACTTACATTCGTTAATTGATTAGCAAAGAGTTCATCTATTTCTTCTGCTTGGTTGGGTAGTTTGTACATCATCTATAGCAATGCCATTTTTCCCCCTTTTATATTGACCCATATAAATCCTAGAAGGTTTTTATCATTGGTTTTGTATATTTTTATAGATATGTAGTGATCGTTTATATATAATGCAACTTCACCTCCTCATTTGTTAGGTCTATTTCTTTTGAATAGTTTGTATCATTCCATCACTACATTCCAGTCATGAGTTTCATTCTACCAAGTTTCAGTAATGGCAACCCTATCATATCTGTCTTCATGTACTAATACTTCAGGTTCACCCTATTTACAATACAATACAATAGCAGAATTGTAAGGGACCTTGCAGGTCTTCTAGTCCAACCCCTTCCTAGGCAGGAAACCCTATACCATTCCAGACAAATGGCTATCCAACATCTTCTTAAAGACTTTCAGTGTTGAAGCATTCACAAGTTCCCTAAACTTTGAGTATTAGTGATAAGCATTTGAATCCTTTATAGGTCTTGGGTATGTTTCTTTATATCTCCTACTTTGTAACAGGGATTTCCATCTTTTCCATTACTCTCAACTTCATTATGTTTTTCTTTCCTTTTCCTTTTGTTCTTTTTATTTCTTCTTTTTTTAATTTCCTACCTCTTTATGTGATTGGCTATCTAGTAGTTTTTCTTGAAATTAGGTTCTAAAGGTCATAAAGATTGGGCTCCCTTTCCCCTCAATAGTCCGCAGGGACTGGGCAGGTTTTAAATGGACTTTGAGCAGGTCCATTTTTTCAGGAGAAAATCAGGGCCTCAATACTGCCAAATCATAATTCAGAGGTGAACCCTTTTCAGAGAGAAACTATACTAATGTCAGCAGAGCAAAGTACATATCATGGACCTTGAAAAGGCTCTATGCAAGTTAACTCACCTAATACTCTTAGATGAACCATTTTGGCATATGCACATCACCATTTTTGAAAAAGACATGCATATTTTATAGGGAGTCACCCTTCTATACAAATACAGTGTTTGTTGTTTAAGGTGTTGCTTAAAACCAGTGAAGCATGAGTTGGATTCTGCATGTATTAAGCAATAAGCTCCCTAAAGGAAATGCAAATCCCCACAGCTAATCCTATGATTTATTTGTATATGGACATACTGTTTAAACCATCTGATCCTCAAAAGAATTTACATAGCACACTGCATTATAATTTTTAGAAGAAGATGCCATTTGCAAGAGTATAGAACGGTAATGCAAAGTCTATACTGTGATGATAATGGCTTGTAACCTGTCTGTTAGATATGCTGCTAAATCTTCTCTGTGAAATTAAAACATGCATTTATATCAGTTTGCAGAGTCTTACCCCACCATAGAGGTGTGTTGCTGCCGGTTTGGCCCGGGGCCGACTGAACTGGTAGTAGTGGCAATGGGACACTCTGCCCACCCACCTGGATGCTTCTGCACATGCACAGAAGCTTCTGCGCATGCACAGAATCATTGCATGAGTGCATGAGCGCATATGGGAGCATGCCCGAACTGGTAGTAAAAAAAATTAGCAACTCACCTCTGTCCCACCACCATTTCATGGTTGATTCTAGGCTTCAGGGAGCCCAGGATTTAGCCTCTGGATGTATGGTGTATTTGTGTGCTGCACTGCAGCCAGGAGTTCAGTCTTCATAGTACTATTATCAGAGGTGGTATTCAGCTGATTCAGACCAGTTCACCTGAACCGGTAGCAGAAATCCCAGGTGGGCCCACTTACTCGCCCACCTGCCCTGGCTTTATCCCATTCTATTTAGGCACGCTTTTGAGGCCAGGTGCATGCGTGGAAGGTATGTGCATGAGCAAAGCACATGCCCAGAAGGCTGGGTGCATTCATGGAAGGGGGCGGGCACACCTGGGGCAAACCCATGGTAGCAAAATGTGAAACCCACTGCTGATGATGATGCTTCCAGTTTTCACATTGTTCTATCTCATCCTTGTCCTTCATTGCTTGGGCAATAGTTGAAGGAAGAAGAAGGAGAAGGAGAAGGAGAAGGAGAAGGAGAAGGAGAGGAGGAGGAGGAGGAGGATGAGGAGGAGGAGGAGGAGGAGGAAGAAGAAGAAGAAGAAGAACAACAACAACAACAACAACAAGGAGAACAACAACAAGAAGAAGAACAAGAACAAGAAGGAGAACAACAACTAGTACTACTACTAAGGTAAGCTAAGCAAAACAGGCTAGTCCTTTGTTTATTATACATCAAGATATTACAATGTAGCAATAGTAATAGTATTTAGATTTATATACCACTTCATAGAGCTTCAAAGGACTTTCTAAGCACTTTACAGAGTCGGTATATTGGCCCCACCAATTTGGGTCTCATTTTAGAAGACTGAATCAAACTTGAGCCAGTCAATATCAAATTCTTGGTGGTGGGCAGAGTATATGGTGTGTGTGTGTGTTTGTGTGTGTGTGTGTGTGTGTGTGTGTGTGTGTGTGTGTGTATCATATATCACATATCATATATCACACTTATCGTATTAATTCAAGAGGGTGGGAATATCTTTGGTCTAATAAAGTTCTCTATTCAGACTACCAAAACTCATTGAGAATATTGAATCTGTCAACATCATTTCATTTCAAGGAATTAATCAAGCTGACTGTTTCAGAGAGAAGTTTTGGGGGAAAGGTTTATTATTTAGGCAATTAATTTTTTAAAAATGGAAATGTTGCGAGTCACTGGTATGCATAAAAATTGATTTATTGTAAAATTTATTTCACGCTCCTGGAAACAGAGTTCAGAATTTACACAGCATGTTTTCTCCAAATCACCTTTTCATGTGCCAATTATTTTAGTTAAGTAAATATTTAGTGGAAAACTCCTACAATACTTTTTAAAATGGTTATCATTCACCATTTCAAGAAAAAAAATTATACTTTCTTCATACTTACTAATGAGCATGTAAAGATCACAATATATAGATTGCCATGCAATACTACATGCCGCTAGCTTCTACCCATAATGTATCCCTAAATTTGCTTATAACTGTATTTTTTTTGCACTTGAGAAAGATGCTCACCAAGTAGAATTAAACAGGGATTCTGGACACTGAACTACCCACTCAATAAGATCAAAAGACAAATTAATATAACCAATCAATTCCAGAACACCTATAACCCAGGGCTCCACCGTTGAAAAAACATTAATAAGCTATACTTCATACTGGACTATGAGACTGCACTGCATTACATTGCATAAAATATCAAATCAACACTTCCATACATACAGCCAGCCACCCAATCCGGGGCAGATTCTTCTAAGCAACAATTGGACATGGCAACCAGACCCTGAAACAAACCTAAATTTGCCCTCACGTCAGTGGTGGGTTCTGGATCGGCCTCCTTCACATGAATGTGCGCAGTGCGCGCATGCGTCGTAACCTCCAGTAACACCTCCATGAGCCTCCGCTATGCTCCAGTGTCTGTGATATATGCCATTCTCTGACAGTGTGGACAAACTTTGCACAAAATAAATTAATAAATTTGATGTTTGCATTCAAACTACAAGCAATGGCAAAAGAATATGAGAATGTTTTGGATTCACAGGACACTCAAAAGAAGATCTCAAAGTGACTGTTTTTTGGGGGGTGGGGAACTAGGAGTAACTTCAGCATTGAGCAAGACATTTCTGAATGCTTCAAAAAGTCTTGGAAAATATATTATAAATGATAATGTAATCCATCTTATATGTATCTGGCATCTGCATAACCAACCTTCTTTCCTTCTTCCAACCTTACCCAGTTTAAATCCTATATCAGTCTAGCCTTCCTGCACATCTGATGGAGTATGCAGCAGCTCATGAAAACTTATGAATTTTAATTAAATGTGTTAAATGGAAAAATATGGTACCAGATTCTTTTTAATTTTTGCCACCATAGACAAACATGTCACTCCTCCTCCTGTCTACTACTTCATGTCTAGCTCCATTGCTTTCTTCGATTCCATGTATCTAGAAAAACATAATTGGGATTGTAACAGAAAGGAAGCAGCCAAGCATTGACAGGTGTTACATTTTCCTAGTCCAGTGGCTTTAGGAAGGGAGTTTCAATTATTAAATCTAGAATTCCTACCTAGTATAAAATGCATCTGTCAGTTTCCAGTTGGAGTTCCATGTATTAGCAGAAGCTCTTCAACTATCTAAGGATGGCTGATGACAGAAAGGGGTGACAGAAATATATTCAGCCCTGCTCATTCACTGGTAAGTCTGTGTGTCTCTCGAAGAATTTTGATATTCTGTTGGAAGATAGCCAATGAGATCCAATTCTACCTGGTGAATGAATTGCTGAACATTTCAAAGATGCAGAATTTCTGCATGATTCTTTCCTACATTATTCATATTGTTCTTCTATATGTAATAAGAGGAAGTTTTTTTTAAAAAATACAAAGAGCTTATACTCTCAGATCTTTTAGGAGTAATGTAATTCAAAGCTTTATATAATCCATGATTGGTCATTCAAAAGTATTCTCCCTCCCCACAATCCCCTAACAAGCCTGTCGGGGGTTTGAGGATTCAGTAATAAGTGTTGAGTCCCCATTGGGATACAGCAGTTATCATTATCATCTCAGTACAGAAAATATTCAAAACGGGTAATGATTTTATGGTTCACGCTGTGTGAAATTTCAGCTTCAGTATAATATTTAGGAAAGCATTATCAGTAATGTTTAGGAGTGGTATATTGATAAGAGTTATCCTTGGAAAACATTAGGATGCATAGCTGTGGCAACAACAGAGCATGGGCACTGCAAATAATATAGTTTTACACAAAAAGTGGATGAGACTAAAAACTATTTTTCCTCTGAAACTAACAAAAAAAAAAATCCAGTAACTGGCGGATGTATTGTTTTACATACACATATATAAAACAATACATTCACCAATGATTGCATTTACCAATAAATGAAATAAGTATTGGTGGCCTACAAATATTAATAAATCTATAATCTATAAATCTATTGAGAGAAAATGAAAAAAAGCAAATAATGCAAGTAATTATAGAATGAACAGTTAAAATATAACTCAACAGACATCAGATGAAGATCCCAAACCCTTGCAAACATATTAGATCTGGTAAAGGTAAAGGCTTCCCTCACACATATATGCTAGTCGTTCCCGACTCTAGGGGATGGTGCTCATGTCCGTTTCAAAGCCAATGAGCCTGTGCTGTCCAAAGAATCTCCATGTTCATGTGGCCAGCATGACTAAACAGCGAAGGTGCATAGAATCTTCCCACCAAAGGTGGTTTCTATTTTTTCTACTTGTATTTTTACATGCTTTTGAACTGCTATGGTAGGTTGGCAGAAGCTGGGACAAATAATGGGAGCTCACTCCGTTATGCAGTGCTAGGGATTCGAACCGCAGAACTGCTGACCTTTCTGATCAACAAGCTCAGTGTCTTAGCCACTGAGCCACTGCGTCCCTATGACCGGATAGACTAATTCTATTTTATTATAAAGTTATATTAACAGAATCTAGGAAATCTGAAACAACTCCCCTCCCCCTATCAACCTTTACAGCTCAAGAAACAAGGGAAGGTCCCTTTTGAGATGTTTGCCATCCTGTTGGAGTTTAAGCCATCTATTTTCTGACTGTTTCCCTGGCTATGATTTCCCTTTCGCTCCCAAACTCATTTCCATATACCATTAGACAAATGATGCATAATGTATCTACTTAGATTTGAAACAGCTTGTTTTAAACAGGTAAAAATACATGGCTTTAACAAGCATCCTCACAAGACATGTTCACAAGACTCTTTCTGGATAATAAACCCTATTGTGGCAATTAGGATCAATTTTCATAAGATATTTCCATTCAACAAAGCTACAGACCAGTTTAAACTCTGTGACAGTTTCAACCTTCAGATACATTTCTTGATTGAGGGAACAATGGGTGTCCATGATGAGGAGGGGAAAAAAGATTGTTCTTTAAGGGAACATAATGTACAGATGTGAGCAAATCTGTTATATTTATTCAATAAGAAAATAAGATCTTTCCCTATCTGTGAACTGGAGTAATCATCTTCAATTTATTGATATGAATAAAAAAGAAACAATGCCATGAGCATAAGGAGAAATCTCCACAGTCATAAATATTATAAAATGTGAATGATTGTAAAATCAGTCCGAAGAGCAACTGTGATACAGAATAATCTTTGCTACTTTTTCCTCCCCTCTAACATTATCCCCAGCCCATTTTGCTTCCCTGTTTTCTCTTCCTCTCTAGTACAACCCTTCCTTCCTTCCTTCCTTCCTTCCTTCCTTCCTTCCTTCCTTCCTTCCTTCCTTCCTTCCTTCCCTCCCTCCCTCCCTCATTCCTTCCTTCCTCCCTCCCTCCCTCCCTCCCTCCCTCCCTCCCTCCCTCCCTCCCTCCCTTCCTTCCTTCCTTCCTTCCTCCTTCCTTCCTGGAACAGAGGTTGTGCATGTATGTATCTTTTCAGAGTGTGAGAGTGTTTTGTGTCCATGAGAGAGGATCATGCAGATCAATTCTGTAAATGGGCTTTCTTATTTTACAGGCAGTTAATTTTAATTTGTAATTAATTACTTAGTAATTAATTTGTTTCAGTTCCTGTCTAAAGAAGGGGAACTTATGTGTAGAACTTTTTTTCTTTACTGCAACGCCAAGTTGATCTTTAATTTATACCGACCATGTATATTTTGTACAGAGTAACCAGATTAGGAAACATATCTACATGATAGCCCAGAGAAGTGTTGGGGGAAATATATATTTATCTATAGAACTTTTCTTCTACTCTTCAGTAGCTTCTTATATTAATTATGCAATGCAATGAAAAATAAGATTTAGGATTGAGATGGTAGGTAGAGAAATGCACTGGAGATGAAATTTTTATGCAACTCCTATCAATTGAACTTTGACTCCAGGGAACTACGTGGGGAATACTTTATTCTGAATTTCTAACAATTAAATGGGGTTACTGGATTTTAAAATATTGTCTGTAATGCTCCTTTTAACCACTTTTAATGATTTTTTATGAGGTTTATAAGTATCATGATGAGGATGAGATAAATGCTTTAAACAAAAGCAAAAAAAACACAGAGAAATACAGTACATAAAAATATAAGGACAAGCTAATTTCTTTCTTTTTAAAAAAAGTGTTAGGATATGTGTGTCCCACCCAATTAAGGTACCTTTGCAAGCCTCAGAAGTGAAAAGATAAAAAAAAAGAATCACAGGGGAACCATAATGATAATGTGGCCTCAGCAATATTCATATGGCTCCAGCTGTCGATTTGATTCCAAGTGCTAAATGGTTTAATATAGACAGACTATCATTTACATAGCAAGTGTCTGTGTGAGATGAATAATTTATCCTGTGGAAAGTGTTGGAGGCTTGGCGTGTTAGGTTGGCTAATGTCTCCAAAGAACCTGATTTGAGTCTCAATGTGTAAATTTATATTAGAGAATTCCTGAGCTTTGACTGTCTTTGGCTAGTGATCATCACGGAGGAAACTGCCAATAGAAAACCTGGGGTTTGTGCTTAATTGGGCCATTTGTGGACCTGCTGTGTCAGTTTCCTGAAGGGATTACATCACTCCACCCTCTCCATCTGACAGCTTCAGTAATGGAATGAATAGCCTATGATCCTGTATGTAAAAGATGGTATCTAAATCATCAGTAAAAGGGCAGATGAGATAGAAAAAAGAGGCTTGTTTGAGGCCCAAGTGAATAAAATAAATCAGAGGTTGGAATATGTAGCATCCAGGACCTATAGCGCTCTACAATCTATAAATATCCTCTAAATGTACTAATCCATCTAATCCAAATGAAGCCTGCAACACACATAGACCATCTCATCACCATCTTGGCAATATTAAAAATAAACAAGAGAATGTTGCTTGAATAAGGAACTTGAATCATTTCAGCTTTATGCAGTGTTTTCTTTGTCTGTGTATTTGTGTGTGTGTGTGTGTGTGTTTGTGTGTGTCCCATCAGAGACTTCCTTTCCTGAAACTTCATTTTTACATTAACTCCCCCTTTTCCAAAATTGCTAGGTAAGTTTGAGGGTATTCAAATAATGAGTGGGCTGTCTTCCAAGAATAAGTTTTATTATAACTTTATTGATTTTTTCTTAAAAAAACACAAGATTAAATGATAAACAGAGAAGAAAAATAAAGATTTTAAAGAAGAAAATATTCAAGAAAGAGAGAAGGCAATAAGAAAAAGTAAGAAAAATGGTACAAGAAAGATTTTCAACTTTGTTTGGTACAGATGCAGATTTTTAAAAAAGACATCAAACTCTTACTATAAGTTAACATTTGCCAACATTATTTCTAAAATCCCATATAATTCTAATCATCGAATCACCTAATCAACATTTCATTCTTTCCATTTCTTGCAAAACATCTAACTGTTTCCAAGTAGAAACGTTAGACTTTTCTTTAATCAAAGCTGTTAGTTCTATCTAGCTGATTCTATCTGCTTCACCATCCATTCTTTCATTGTAGGTATTTGTGAGCCCTTCCATCTTTGTGCCCATAAAAGTCTTGCTGCTGTTTTCATATATAAAAGCTGTTTTCTTCCAAGAAAAAGGAACTTGGGTAGATGTTCCATTGAACAATACTGAACATTCCAAAGTCAGTATCCACACAGTAAATTGTTATTTTTTCTTTGAGTTTGGACAAGGGGAGGTAATATGGCTCTGATGTAGGCTCCTTGGGTCTACTTTGAACAGAATCTTCCTTTGGCTCCTAGAACTGCTAAATGAACCATTAGAAACAGTGAAGCACTACGTCCATTCCATTTTCAGAAATGGAGGAATTAAAGAGGATGGAGCTTTGGCTGAATGGGTACGTTTAATTTAATAAAAAGGATTAGGGATGTCATGATAGTGCTCCAGTATCTTAAGCTGCTGCCACAGAGAAGATGAGATCAACCTATTCTCTAAAGCACCTGAAGACAAGACAAGAAGCAATGGAGGGAAACTAATCAAGGAGAGAAGTAACTTATAAATATGAAGGAATTTCCTGATAGTTAGAACAATTAATCAGTAGAATAACTTGGCTCCGAAAGTTGTGGGTGCTCCATCACTAGAGATTTTAAAAATGAGATTGTCTAAAATAGTAGAGGATCTCCTGTTTGAGAAGGGCATTGAATTAAAAGATCTCCAAGGTCCCTTCCAACTCTGTTATTCTGTTAAGAGTCCCTTTAAAGAACTGTACAACCTGATTACCAGAGTAGTGTTAGGAACTGGAGTCGGTGAAGAGGGAAGCTAAACTCCTTTCCAATGACAGCATAAACAGTCTTTTTAAATAGGAGATAGCAATATGTTATTGATTTTGAATCAGCATTCATTACCTGGAGCCAGTTTTTCTGGTCCATGGATCAATACCATTGGCTCAGGGGTACAATATACATCAAGTAATATACAAGAAGTTCAAGTTGACATTTTGTGTGTTTTCAAGGGTAGGTGAGGGACTCATTTCACCCCACTTCTGATATGAACAGGGATGCCTCAAAAATGAAAGGGATGTATGTGCACTTATTTTCTTTTAATTGAAATAATTGAGATCATAAAGGGAATAACAAGATGTGAGACTATAAGAAATAATTGTTATGAACACTACTATGTTTTGATCAATCACAACTTCTGGAAAGAATACAGTCAAGGTTTCTGTTTTCACAATGAAAGAACCTTTGGATTATTGGAAAAATCTGAACATAACTTACATATGAATAGGTTTTATTGTCTGTTAAATATACAAATGTTCCAATATTTTTTGCACTTATACACATATCAATAATTAATAAATCACAAATAGTGACAGACATCAAATGATATTATTATTGTGTATTTCTGTACCATTATCCTGTTAGCACACATTGATATATTTGTATAAATACTCAGATTCTAAATGGAATTGGAAACTGAAACCTATTAGAAAGTCAGGCACATAACTACGTTTTATGAATAAATGTATTTTATGTGCAAATGAATTCTATACTTGAACTTCCAGGCATTTAAAGAAATCATTGTCATAATAGTTTCATGAATTGAAATATTTCATTTGATGGAGATAAATACTTTAAGATATATTCGATCAACATTTAATCGAGCATATTACCAAGAATTGAAACACAATAATTAAAATAAATTGAAACAGATGATGTAATAGATTAGAGAAAATGGAAAAGAAGCTGATCGGGGGAAATAAAAGCAAACTCTGTGAACCTATGTGGTTTAATTTATGGATACTCCAAGGATAGATTAACCTTAGAGGGCTTCCATAAAAGCACAATATAATGTGCCCGCTGTAAATTTCAAGAAATCATGATCAAATTCTACAGACTTTATATTTGCATAAATATGTATTATTTCCCAGTTACATTAATAGAAATTGCATACAATATAACTTTGGAAATGATTTCTGGGATCAGATATTTAAGCTTTAAGTGAAATTTTACACAGCTTTTAATAGTAGTGTTTGCTGTTGATTTTTATTCATCACTACTGTTTGCTTGTTTTGGAAGCTTTTGGGTGATATGGAGGATTAGTAATAAATCCAGTGTAAAAAAAAATAGAGATACACCCAAGCTTTGTGTAAAATGCATTGCTTTGCCCTGAACTTCTTCAGGTATGACTGGTGATACCAGACATGTCAGTTAGCTAGGCATATTTGCAGTTGGGGGACTATTTTATAAATTGGGAATTTGGATATACTTTTCAGACATACTTTCTCCTTCTGGGAGGATGAAACCTGACATATTTCAGAGATATGAACACATGGGTTTTGTGTACTGAAAGATGGGGAGAGATTGCTTCCCCTTCTGTGAATACTGTTCTCTGTCCCTTGGCATCAACTGATGGCATTCTTTCCACATCTCTCACAATAGTGTGTGGATTGGAAATAAGGCAAAGGAATTAAATAAGTAAATAAACAAACAAATAAATAAATAGTGAGCTTTGCTTGACAATGCTAGTGGGAACCTATACCTTATATGTCAGAAAACTTTGTCACTTTGTCCCTTTCCTCCATTCGTAATTTTGCTTTATTGTAGGCTTGGGGAGAAATGTATCAGTTCTCAAACATATACTGAAAAAAACCAGTGCAGTAGGGTTAATTTGAAAGACTGCTACTTCAGAAAAGGCTCAAATCTTTCTCTAATCATCCATTTTGATTTAAGATTTGAGATTGAGCTAAAGTAAGCCTACCCCAATTTTTTGAGAAAATCTAAAATATGTGGAATGTAAGCCATCTTCAGAATGTTTGTCTCATCTATCTGTCTGTCTGTCTGTCTGTCTGTCCGTCCGTCCGTCCATCCATTCGTCCGTCCATTCATCCATCCATCCATCCATCCATCCATCCATCCATCCATCCATCCATCCATCCATCCATCTCAGCGAATTCCCACAAAATAGAGTTATTTCATACATAGCCATTACAACAAACTAAACCAAACTATGACTTTTAATGCTGAATGGACTAATTCATATATTCAGTGAGACTAACATTTGTTGACATTCATTGCTTTTTATGAGTTTGTTTGTAACATTTATTCCATCACTTTCATTGGTTTTGACATTCAGAGAGAGTTCTGCCTCTGTGTAATTCTAACTGTATTTCCTAATTAAAGAAACATAATGGAGTTGTTGCCCTTTTGTTTAATAGTCATAATTTCATTTTTCTTTAATTTTTACAGCACACTAGATTATGAGTTAGGATAATAAATAGAGCAGAATTTAGGAACTGTATTAGATATTCTATAAGAGGATCAATCAGCCTTTACTTGCTTAAGAAAGACATACAAAATCTTACTTTTGCCTTTGCTATATAGTTATTGTAACAGCAGAGACATCTCTCTGGCAGATATAGAGGTGGTCTCCATATATGACATAGTGTCTGAAGTAGCAATTCTTGAGTTCTTTGTGTAAAAAAAAAGAGACAGCTGGAGGGAGGGATCAAAGCACTACAATAATTAGGAAGGGACAAGGGGAATTGTCAGAGTTGGTGATTTTTAGTCAAAAAGTATATTTGAGCAAATGTCTTCCTCTCAAGTTCATATGTCTGAAAAATTATTTCAATTAAATGCACCATCTGATCAAACATTTATAAGCTTTCATTTTGAAAGGCCCCCACTAATCTTATAGAATTTACTTTACAAAAAATGAAATTAAAGAACTGTACAGTTTTATGCCCTTTTTAAAAGACTCAGTGATAAAAGTGAATGTTCTACAGTGAATCAAAAATAAAGGGAAATAAGGGAACAGGACAAGACTCAAAACACAGATAACAGTGAAACAATAATATAAAAAGAATAGAATAGAATAGAATAGAATAGAATGGAATGGAATAAAATGGAATGGAATGGAATGGAATAGGTCTGGAAATTAACTGGGGGACAATGGAAATGGATAGTCAATGAGAACATGAACAACTAAAATATGCCACAAAAATGGAAGGATACCTGTATTTCTTCATTTACAGAGTGGTTTGCAGAATATGCCTCTTTCTGAATTTGAGCTCTGCTGCAGGGAATTCCAAGTCGAGATTTAATTCTTTAGGATTTCAACTTCATATACAAGTCTCTGCATTTACTTCCACTATTTTCCATTATTAAATAAATTGACTAAAATATTACAAAATTAGCTGCATGCCATGCCATGCCATGTATGAGATATTTTGATTAGTAAGAGGGATTTTTTGTATAACAGTAATAACAATGATAATAATACTGGATCTTGTAAAATTCTTTTTTTCCCCTTCCATGAAATGGAAATGGAAGTGCTGGCAACTCATACATTTCTTTAATGATGTGGCTGAACTGTATTTCTTCAATGATCATGTAAAAAGATAGTCGTAATTTTCCAATTGTGAATTAAGTGGCTATTTTAAGTCTTACTTATGTCAGAAAATATATAATTTTCACTTGCACTTGTAATTATGCCAGCCTTTCAAGCACCAAATGTTGTTTAACATGGAATTGTGATGATGAGAACCATCCAAAATTGATGGCTATGACGAGCTCGATTTGCATTTCAGTTCCTACTGAAAGAGATAAAGCAAAGGATATGGGGAAGATACAGATTTAGCTGAATATGGTTATATAAATAAATCATGTAATCATAAATCCAGAGCCAAAAAGACCAGCTAAATGTTTGCTTCTAGCTTACAAGATTGGAAAAGCCATTAGAACGTATATCGCCCTTCAAAAGTGGCAAATTAATATCAAAATATAAGCTGTTCATGAGGCGGGAAAGCCCATGAGTTTTACGGATGCTACTTTAGCTGGCTTTTCACACTACAGTTAACTTCGACTGGAGTTATTTTCAGCAAGGTAGCACTTCTCCAAAAAAGGACAAATATTCTTATGAGGGCAAGAATAATTATGCCTTTGGCTTGAAAGATTGTTGACTTGAATCCTACTTTGTGTGAACAGAAATCCACGGACATAACAAGAACTTCTGTTCCTCTCTTTTTTTCTGCTAGGCTGCCCTGACTCCAAGTAAGCTTTGCAGTATCTATAAAGCCACAGTTTCCCCTCCTTAAAGCCCAGCATCTTTATATTTGGATATGGTAGCTGAACCTATGGTTGTTGTTTTTTTAAGTCCTGAAGTTTCCATTTTTTTTCTCTCTCTGCATAATTTCCACCAAGAGTTGATGTAAATCTTCCTTCTAGTCAGGGAACTGGAGAAATTCTGACTTGAAAGTTAAATATATGAAGGAGAAATAGAAGTTAATTATGACATAAATCCTATAATTTCAAATGGCATGGAAAGGTCCTGGTGAAAACTAACATTGATAGATATCTCTTAATTGTTGAGAAACAAGCTGAAGATACACATACTATAAAGGAATGATGACCTCACCATCTTTTCTTTAAAGCCACCTAGGTTGGCCTTATAATTTCAGAGTAATTCTGTGTTCAAAGAACTGTTTGGTTGGGGTTAATCCTAACCATCTCAAGCAGGCAAGTACACAAATTGCCTTTAACTTGCAAAATAGAAGGATCAGTAAAATCCTTTTGTCAGGCTTATTTGTGGTCTTTGGTGAGTTGGTGTGCAATAAAAGAAGATTCAGAAGCATCTGCTTTATCCTGTCCTTTGTTTCTTTTCCTTCAGTTAGGGACAAAGATGAAGAGTTCCTATGTTTTGAATTTATCTCCTTGACAACACTAAGATGAAAACAAAAGTTCTCTTCCTACAAACTATCTTAGCCTGAGAGCACCAGAGGAATATTATATAAACAACCATTTTTTTTAATCTGCTCCTGATGCCTAACTACATGATCCATTAATTATTTCCATGGGTGGACTTCAAAAATTTCAGCAATGGGTTCTCTGCCCCGTTGCTGGGTGTGGGTGGCCTTGGGGGGCATGGCCTAGTCAGCCTCCTATACCATGGGAGGCGTGGGAGGGTGTTTCCACCTTGCCCAGGCTCTGGAGACTCCTCAAGCCTCTGGGAGGGCAAAAACTGCCTCCCACAGGCTCTAGAGGCCCTCTGGGAACTTCCAGGAGGCCCATTTTTCCTAGTCGCCGAGCCTCTGCATGAGACCTGCACTTACCTCGCATCCAAAACAGGCCACATGGCGACTCCTAGAAAAGGAGGGGTGGGAGGGGAGGGATGGAGTGGGATGGGTGGGGCTATTCAGGGGTGGGATTTGGAGGTTTTCCGAACCAGCCATAACGTTAGCTACCGGTTCGCCTGAACCTGGGTGAACCTGTAGCAGCCCAGCCCTGATTATTTCTAATTCCATGCCACTCCATCAGGTCATCCTAAAGTGGAAATGTTCTGATGTTCACAGTACTTCCTAGAATCCAGGTTGAAGGCAATATGCTCTAATGGTTTAGGATTGTGGGGAAGCAATAGCAATAGCAATAGCAGTAGACTTATATACCGCTTCATAGGCCTTTCAGGCCTCTCTAAGCGGTTTACAGAGAGTCAGCATATTGCCCCCAACAATCTGGGTCTTCATTTTACCCACCTCGGAAGGATGGAAGGCTGAGTCAACCCTGAGCCGGTGAGATTTGAACCGCTGACCTGCTGATCTAGCAGTAGCCTGCAGTGCTGCATTTAACCACTGCGCCACCTTGGCTCATAGAGGAGAAGTATTTTGCACTGCTATGCTTCATTAGGCTAGCATTAAACTAGGCTAGCACTGAGCCGAGGTGGTACAGTGGTTAGAGTGCAGCACTGCAGGCTACTTCAGCTGACTGTTAGCTGCAGTTCGGCGGTTCAAATCTCACCGGCTCAGGGTTGACTCAGCCTTTCATCCTTCCGAGGTGGGTAAAATGAGGACCCAGATTGTTGGGGGCGATATGCTGACTCTGTAAACTGCTTAGAGAGGGCTGAAAGCCCTATGAAGCGGTATATAAGCCTAACTGCTATTGCTATTGCTATTGCTAAAGGTTTGTGCCTCTACAGAAGGAATGGTGAGAGAGAGAATGGATATTGTAAGACAGTGATTTGGTTCCTGGGCAGAAACTTACTTCCAAGCCTACTTTTAAGAAAGCATTCCAAAGGGGGGGATTTCTTCCCTCCTTCTGTCTTCTGCTGTGTTTTCCAGTCCCTGGTGTTGTGTTTTAGCTTGCAGTCCAGAGGCTTCCCAGTAATTCAGAACTGCTCTAAACTACTCATCCCTGAACTTGTCAGCTCTAATTGGTGTTGGAAAAGGGAAGCGGCCTGAGCATCAGTTGCATTTAACACTTTTTCTAAATCAGGCTTGAAAGGAGGTAAGAGGTGTAATGAGATAAGAGAGCATTAGAGGAAATGTTATCTTTATTCATTAAAAGGAAAGTTGCTGGTTTAATGTTTTCCTCTTTTTTTTGTTCCAGGGGTCACTGCTGAAATTCCATGGAAATTACCAAGTACAAACTCCTGGTCGAGGCTACCAGTAAATAGAGCCAACCTTTGCGACTGTCACACTATTCAGTAGTGTTGCACATGTAACATTTCTGTATGCAGGTCTGTTTGCTCCTATTTGTATTATCTAACAAACACCCAGCTCTGAAGCTACTTCCAATGTCCTCCTCGGTTATCACCAGTTTACTAAGAATGACAGGGTAGCTGAACTGTTTGCCACTGCAACGATGAGATCTGCAGAAATGGACCATTTCTGATTGATTGATTGATTGATTGCTTTTATTTATAGGCCGCCCTTTTCCCTGAGGGGACTCAGGGCGGCTTACAACCTATAGGGAGGGGATACACGTAATGACATATACAGACAATACACAATTAAAAATAGAAGCAACATTCATTCATCCTTCGGGTGGGGATGGATCCCAATCTTTAACCCCAGGCCTGGCGGGATAGCCAGATCTTAAGGGCTGTGCGGAAGGTCTGGAGGGTGGTGAGGGTACGAATCTCCACGGGGAGGTCGTTCCAAAGGGTCAGAGCTACTACTGAAAAGGCTCTCCTCCGCGTAGTTGCCAGTCGGCACTGACTGGCAGATGGAACTCGGAGGAGGCCTAATCTGTGTGATCTAATCGGTCACGAGGAGGTAATTGGCAGGAGGCGGTCTCTCAAGTACCCAGATCCACTACCATGAAGGGCTTTATGCTCTACTACCATGAAGGGCTTTATGCTCTACTGTTTCCTTCTACTAGAAGATATTGAAACCATGAATATGTCCGGTAGCAATTTTACCATTCATTCTGGTAGTCTAAGATTGCTCCTGGGTAATACAAATTATTTTATTCCTATTATTCCTAAACAATATTATTTCTGATTAAGCGTCATATATATTACTGCACTGAAAATGCTATAGAGTAAGTCGGTGTTATTATTCTCATGTAATAGTTGCCTATGAGAGAAATGTTGAGATTAAAGAAGTGGTGTTGGGCGCAAGGTTCCTTAGTAAGGTCACAGTTTGTATATCTGAATCAGGTGTGGGTTCCTGCCAGTTCTAACCTCTTCTATAGAAGAGGTTCCATAAATCTACAGTGCTGTTTAGAACTGGTTTCAGCCCCCTCCCCCTGCCCGTCCGCACATCATCAAGATGAAGAGAAAAAGGAGGAATTCTGGGAGTTGAAGTCCACAAGTCTTAAAGCTGTCAAGTTTGAATACCCCTGGGGTTTTTTTCTAATGGGCTAGGGGTGCAAGGGTTTTGTAACTTTACAGCTTTAAGACTTGCACACTTCAATGCCAGAGTTTCTGAGCCAACATTTTGGTTGGTAAGCAAGAGCGTTGTTAAGTGAATTTCACCACATTTCACAAGTTGGCCATGCCCACCCAGTCACATGGCTGGCAAGCTACTCCCACAAAGCAGGCCGCACCTACAGAAGAGGTTCAAATTTTTTTTGAAACCTACCACTGATCTGAATGCAACATTTTCCAACCCTATTGCTCTTTTTTCACACTGATAGGTAATACGAAACAACTACCAAGACATATTAACCGGGGAATCTGTATTTTTTTTCTCCTCATTTATTATATATTATGAATAGGAAATTACTCCTATTATTTATATATTTAACGCTATTTAACATTCAGTGCTTTCAGGGTTCAAGACTGCAAGCTAAGAAAAGGCCATAGGACATTTCATCATTTATTCATATACCTATATATTTAATGAGTCAAAAAATAGAAAAGGGAGGAAAAAGTATGAGAACTCCAAGCTGAAGCTTATCCCAGATACTCTGAAATGTTTTTGAAATATAACAGTTACGCACATTAAGCAACCTCTTTTTTTTTGTATAATTGACAAATTGATTTTAGAAACAATTGGTGTTAAAAACTCCAGGAAATATTTTGTTATTCATTTTCTTGAGCCGTATTATTGTATGGGTTTTAGTATTTTATATATTCAGTATAAATTGTTTACATTCAGTAGGTCTGACTTTTTCATTTCATGTTTTCCCTTTTTATTTCACATGTGTAAACACACAAACCAAAGAAATATACACACTACTATTACTACTACTGCTATTACTACCATCACTACCACTACTATTAGATTCCAAGCATTTACATACCTGAATTTTGCCTGGAAAAGAGGTTAAGAATTTGGATTCTGTAAAGAAAGATGAAGCCACTTACTTTGGCTGGTGATGGGTGTCAGTATTTTTGTGTTTTTCTTTCAAAGGGTGTCATCTTCTTTTCTTCATTTTTCTCCCTGCAACTCAGATAATGATTTTTGCATGAAAAAAAAAGATAATGAAAGAAAGAGTAGAATTAAATGCTATACTGAATCTTGCATGAAAACTACCCCAATCTCACATGCGTGCTGCTATGAAAATGTCCTTTCCAAATGTAATGACAAGTTAATAGTTGAGTAAATATTTGGAATAAAAACAATGATAGTGGTTTTCCTCTATGATCCTTCTCAACAGGCACCGTAAGATGCAGCGGCAGCCATATTTTAGGGCTCCATTCCAGGTAGGTGATGGAGTGGTGAAATTCAAATAATTTAACAACCGGTTCTCTGCCCTAATGATTTCTTCCAACAACCAGTTCACCAAACTGCTCAGAAACTTAACAACCGTTTCTCCAAAGTGGTGCGAATTCCACCACTGAGGTGATGCCAGCTCCTCTTTCTGGTGGAGTTCTAATATCTTTTGAAAAATCTCAGTTCTTTCTAGAATACGTAGAAAGTGAAATGGGAACTTCTGATAAAGAAAAACCTCCATTCATGGTTAGGTTTCTTATATAGCTCTGGATGAATTTAGTTGAGAAAGAGACATTACTAAAATGAGTGGTGTTTTTTTTTTTAAATGCTCAGTCGATCAGCATATGTATTAATTACTGTCAAATTATAAGCATAATCACAATATGGTAGATTGGGAATTTTGCTATTGGTAAACTCTGCCAAGTAAATGAGCCTAAATTGGCTAAAAAAAGTATAAAGTCACTTCATTATGAATTACAGAAACAATAAACATTTGAATGCAGTCCCTAGATATATACAGGCAATTTGTAAGCAATTAATATCATATATAGAAATAATGAAGCTTTCTGGAGAAGACAAGAATTGATTCTCTGAAGATCACTTGAGCCTATTGAATTGAAAACTACCTGCACAGTATATTGGAAGTAAAACTTTCCAAATACCTTAGATGTTATTTATTTTTTAACTTTTAAATTTTTTAATGATATTCTATTAAAAATTAGAACCCCAACAAAGAAAAAGAAAAGGTTCAGAAATAAAAATGAAAAGAGAAAAGAAAGAAAAAAATAAGAGTATAATAAAGAAAGGGAAAAATATATGTGTATATATGTCTGTCTCTCTCTCTGTGTGTGTATTTGTTTTCATAGATTTTCACAGGTGTAGGTATGCTGGTCTTGTTGTATTTGGGTCTTTTCCCATGTAAGATTGAGATTTTCTTGGCAATCTTTCAGCAAGGTCTCACTTGCCATCTTCAGGCTGGGTGTGAGACCTCTCTGAAACGTTGCCAAGACAATCTCAAACTTATACGGGAAAAGACCCGAATACAGCAAGACCAGCATATATTAGCAAAACCTTAAAAATTTCCAGATCAGCAAATGTCTATTAAGGGTTACCAGAGATAACAATGCATCTATATTTAACCTTGATTAAATAAACCAACTTTATATTTCTTCCTTTTACTTTTAACAAATTTGATCTTTAGTCTCTTCAAATAATGTCCAAAACTTGATTTCTTTTCATTTTTTTCTTTGTCCTTTTCATAAAATTCTTCAAAGCTTTAATAAGATTCTTTTGAAAATCTACTATAGGGAGATTATTCAGGTCACTCTATTGATTTGTTATTCATATATCACTTTTACTAGTAAGATATCAGATGGTTTCTTTCGTATGTCCAGTGTATCATATTTTTTCCGTATTATTCTTGTAGCTTGTAACTTTAAAATCTATTTTCAAATCAGTCTCAATGTTGTCCAATAAAAATTGTTCCTCTTCCATAATTAAGTTCTATCTATGGAGGCAGACAGTCTTACAATTTACTTTTGGATTCATTGTTTAAAAATATCTTTTAATGTATCAAATGTTAAAACATTTTGCTCCATTCTGTATTTTTTTCCCCTTCCATTCAATTGCATACAATTCTTGAAAACAGTCTGGACAGTTTTCTTGGCAAGGTTTTTCAGAGGTGGTTTCTCATTGCTTCCTCTAATTGGCCTTGAGATATAGTGACTAGGCCAAAGCCACCCAAGCTGATTTTGTACCCAAGGCAGGACCAGAATTCATGATCTCCTAGTTTCTAGTGTGATGCCTTAGCCACTAAACCAAAATGGCTTTCAAATTCTACATTTCATTTCTCATTACAAATTTCTGGATTCCATCTCTATTAGTACTATAAATGTAAGAATTCGTTAAGGTTCCCTCTAGTGCCCAGCTTCAAATCCCAATATACCATGCTATTTTAAAGAATTCAAAACAAATATATTTTTCGATAGGAAGGGTTCTTACAATTTTTTCTAAAAACTTATCTAGACTTTTAGTCTATATGTAACTTTTTAAAACCAAAGATGATGATGATGATGATGATGATGATGATGATGATGATGATGATGATCATCATCATCATCATCATCATCATCATCATCATCATCATCATCATCATTATGCTATTAATTCCAGAAAAGTAGTTCTTAAATATACATCTAAAACTTATTGTAGTGCTGATTGAAAGAACCCGGTGCTGTAAAATGTGGTTCAAAATTAGGAACAATGGTTCCTAATAATTGAAAAGCAGTTAATAATCAATTTCTAAAAGTGGGTAGGAAAGGAAGCATGTGAACGCAGTGTCCTTCTGAAGGTGCCAATTGTAGTTTTGGCAAAATGGCTGCCCCTTTATCTCCCAGAGCTTTAAACCTGCCAAAGATTGCTGTCTTGCAGTCTCTTCATGAGAAATATAGTGTAACACATATTTTGCCATTGAAATACAAAACATGATTATATTGTGGCCTTTGATGCATTCACATGGTGCCATGGCCACCAATTTTAATGCTTTTTAAAAATGAATCCAGAAGTTAATTTTAAGAGTGTCTGCCTCAATAGATAAACTTTGCTTAAGACATATCAAGTGGAACAAATTTTATTGGACAAGACAGACTCATTAGGAACTATTGTTTTGATACATTTTACAGCACTGAGTTCCTCATGAGGAGTGACTTGTCTGCAACCTCCGAATTGTATCGTTACCTAGAGAGGAATTACGAAGAGTCAACCTCTTAACTGGCTTTTCATTTCACTGTGGTCATTAGCTTCACTTCAGTTCACCACTTTTCCCCTGGAAATCCCTATTTATTTATTTCTAAGACTGTTCGACAAGGGGTGGATTTGAATCAGGGGTGGGTTCCTGCCAGTTCTAACCTCTTCTATAGAAGAGGTTCCACAAATCTACAGTGTTGTTTAGAACAAGTTCCAGCTCCTTCCCCCCTCCCATCCGAACATCATCAAGATGAAGAGCGAGCGGAGGAATTCTGGGAGTTCAAGTCTACAAGTCTTAAAGCTGTCAAGTTTGAACACCCCTGGGAGTTTTTTCTAAAGGGTTAGGGGTGCAAGGGTCTTGTAACTTGATGGCTTTAAGACTTGTGTGCTTCAAATGCCAGAGTTTCTGAGCCAACATTTTGGTTGCTAAGCAAGAGCGTTGTTAAGTGAATTTCACCACATTTTACTAGTTGGCCACACCCACCCAGTCACATGGCTGACAAGCCACTCCCACCCAGTCACATAGCCAGCAAGCCACTTTCACACAGCAGGCCACACCTACAGAAGAGGTTCTAAAAAAATTTGAAATCCACCACTGATTTGAAACCACTGAAGATCCTTTATGTTACCATTTAGGTTTTTTTAGGAATATGTGTGGAAGGTTATTTTTTAAAAAATTGAAATTCTTTGAGTTTCAAATGCCGGGAAATGTAACCTTTGCATTCTGAATTCATTGTTATGCTAACGTGCTGATTTCAAGTTACAACTTAAATTGTGGGTGCAAGGATTTTAAGTAAAGTGTGCACTTAGTAGGAGTTTGGGTTCAGAGAATTCCCAGCTAAAGATTAAGAAAAAAAATATGCAGCCCAATATGAAGGGTAACATTATCTGAATGTTCATGATAGGATTTGAGAAACTTGGCCATTCAGATGCTGCTGACCTAGAACTTCCAATTTCCATCTCCAGTGATCCTATTTTCAGATTACATGCCGGAAATGGAAATATACATTGTAGACAGGAAGTTCATTTGGTCAAAAACATGTTAAATTGCAGAATGATAGTGCAGATTCCTTCTTTTGCAACAATTTACCAGGGAGAATGGATTGGAAGAATAATAAAACCCCTCTACAGCTTGATAAATACTTTGCAAAATAAAAACAGCATTTGATAGAGGAAACCTAAAGAAGAGTGATATTACTATATAAAGGAGGATATAATTTGATGGAAGTGATCCATTAGGTGAAACATACTTGACTTTTCAAAAAGCCTGAAATGACAGTGCTTCTGTCAATAAGTAGTGCTTAAGTTTAGGAATAAGATTAGAAATAAAGAGACCATTTTAAAAATGGACACGTGTTCAAGCAAAATCAGTTATGACATCAGTATTTTCTCATTTGTTTATAAGTAATTTGAAGTTAGAGATGAGCAGAGAGGTAGCCAGCTATATTGATTGTTGGGGACAGAACAATAGAATGTTGAAGAGCTCCAAAAGAATATTTCTAAAAATGGGAAATCGATTAAAAAAATGGTAAAATGCATTCAGTGTAAACAAGAATAACATAATGCATAGTGACAAATTAAATCCAAAGATCAACTATACTTATATTTATTAGAATTGAGTTGACAGTGAAGAGATTTTGGAAGCATGATGAATAAATCAATGAAAATGTAATCGTAGTTGGAGAAGGAAGGAAGGAAGGAAGGAAGGAAGGAAAGGAAAGGAAGAAAAGGAAAGGAAAGGAAAGAAAGAAGAAAAGAAGGAAGGAAGGAAGGAAGGAAGGAAGGAAGGAAGGAAGGAAGGAAGGAAAGAAAAGGCAAGAAGAAAGTCAAAGACAAAATCCATCCTTGAAATCATGATAAAGTCAATTGGAAAAAAAGTAGTGATGCATTTTATACATCTATGATGATAATATATTTGGTGGATTATGTACAATTCAGTTACTGGAATCTGGAGAGTTAGATTTTAAAATGGTTGCCCCAATCAGCTTCCTTGAAAGAAAGCCTAGAGAATCAGAGCTTTTTAACTTGGAGCAAAAGTCCAAAAACAAAACATGATTAAGAAATGATGTCCTTACACAACTCTGGTTATCTTGTCCTCCTTTGTCATTGAAATGCAAGATATAATTAAATTGTGCAATTTGCTGCAATTGTATGGGGCAATGGCCACCAATTTAAATGATTTTTAACAACTGGACATGTTTATCATGCATCAGGTTGTTATTGGTTGCTAGTTTTGATAGTCACTGTTACCTCTGAGATGATGGGCAATGTGTTGAATACCAGCTGTTAGAAGCCAAAGGTAGAGGAGGACTATTGCTCTTCTGACCGTGCTTATGAGCTTCCTGAATGCATCTGTTTGACCACTAGTTGATGCAGGTGGAATGTGGACTTTCTTTTATTCTTAAGATTCTCCAAAATAAATCTGGACATGAACAAAGATAACTAATGAACATGAAAAAGAAGTTTTGATGTATATCTTAGAAATAAATAAAGTTGTAATAGGTCTGACTCACATAATTATATTTTCATGTTGTGATCACAAGGCTGAGCTTTATGGAGATTAAGATCAGAGATGTGGCCCAAATGTTCCAAGCCTGGTTAAGCTGAAATATTTTTTTAAAATTTTTCTTTTTATAGAAAGTTAACTTTGGAAAAGGGAATATTATAATGGAGAGCAAGAAAGTGTTCCAAATGCGATTGATCCTGGAAAATATTTAGCCCAAACATGATGGAATCTAGACAAAGATAACTGTCAAGTTTTTATTGTGGGTGAATGTGAATTTTACTGAGTTATGTGTGAGAAATGAGGTTTATGGGAGTAGCTGGAATTCCAAGTATCCCAAAATATAAATATAAATGCACTGATCAACAATTATAGGCAGCTGATTGGAATAAGGAATACTCCCTCACTAGACAATCACACACAATGGTTTCCTGGACCTACAGTATAACAAATTCTCCAGGAATTATGCAATGTCTGTTAACCTACAAATGTTTCATTGAATACTGTTTGCTCAAATATTACGCATCAATATACCAAACATAGTTACATTTCCCCACTGAAAAAAAGGGTGTGGAGAGGAAATGAGGTACCAAGGTTTGATGATAGCATGCATGAATGGTTATGTCCCTCCAAACAAAGTCTCTTACAGATTTCCTTATAATCCATTATTGGCAGCACCCATCAAATCTTAGCCTTTCATTGACTTTTAAATGGCCATTCTTATCTCTGGAATCTTCTGTCCATACATGGTCTGATGGCTTCTGTGCTTTTCACCATCCAATCCATGTCTGTATTTTTCTTTGAGTTCAAACACTCTTCATCTATTTCTCTCATTTCTTCATTTGTTTTTGTCATAATGGTAATAATTTATTTAATAGTAGCCTATCAAATACATTCACTGTTGTTTTTTATATATTTGTCATGTAGTATATAATGTAAACTTTATTACTGTTATTTTTTTAAAGAAAAAAATTCCCAAAGAGTGGGATATTTATATTGTATTATCATATCCAGAGGTGGGTTGCTTCCAGTTGAGTCTGATTTGGCCGAACTGGTAGTGGCAGCGGCAGAAGGCTCTGCCTAACCTTCCCAGACGCTTTTGCACATGCACAGAAGTGTTGCATGCACACACAAGCACATGTGTGAGCATGAGCAAACCAAAAGCAAACCAGTTAGCAACCCACCACTGATCATATCATCATATCATCATATCATCATATCATCATATCATCATATCATCATATCATCATATCATCATATCATCATATCATCATATCATCATATCATCATATCATCATATCATCATATCATCATATCATCATATCATCATATCATCATATCATCATATCATCATATCATCATATCATCATATCATCATATCATCATATCATCATATCATCATATCATCATATCATATCATCATATCATATCATCATATCATCATATCATCATATCATCATATCATCATATTTATATTATACTATAATGCTTGCAAGTTTTAAATGTATAGTTTTTATAATGAGAAAAATTAAATGAAGCTTACAAAAAATGTCCTTCTAACACACAACTGAAGTCTTACTTAAGGTTTAAAAAGATTATGGCCAAAAACTTCACAGGGAGCTTAGCAAAAGTTGAACTTTAATCTGGTTATCTCAGAAACTTTGCAGGGCAGAAATAATCAACACCATCCCAACTCTCATCTCCAGCAGACAGTTTTAATCTGCTTTAAGTTTCAGATAGTACAGCTTTGGGAATTTGAGAAAGGAAGTCCTTTAGTCCTGGTCCTCTCTGGGATTTAAAAACTAAATGTATAGAGTCTTTTCATTCACAGGAAGGCTAGAGATAATAAAAGAGTACTGAAGACTTCTCAAAGTGTACTTCTCTGACACTGATGTTAGGCTCTCCTCCAACTGATTAAGTAATTTTGATTTTTCCAACAACTAAACTAAGTTGAAGTCTTATTTCGAATGAGATGATTCAGGATTATGACACCACTTAGATCTAAGTGACTTTGCCTGTGACCACAAATTCAAGCATTTAGGATATACTGTATTTTTCGGAGTATGAGACAAACTGGAATATAAGATGCACCATGATTTTGAAGAGGAATTTTTTTAAAAAAAGTTTCTTCACTCTGCAGACCTCCCCAAAACAGCCCGTTTTTCGCAAAAATGGATCCGGTTTTTTCCCCAAAAAGGGGGCATGAATAGCTTTTAGGAGGGTTGTAGAGTACTACTGGGGGGGGTGCATAATTGACCATTTTTTGCTCATTTCTACCCTTCCCCAGCCCCCAGTAGCACTCTACAAGCTTCCTAAAGGCTATGCAGGCCATTTTGGTGAAGGGGGTAGGGTTTCAGGAGGCAAAAAAATGCTGTATTCAGTGTATAAGATGCACACAAATTTTCAGCCAAGTTTGAGGGGAAAAGGTGTGTCTTATACTCCAAAAAATATGGTAGTCAAGAACTAAATTGTGGAACTGTGGGTTTTTTCCCCAACATGTGAAGGTTGTAAAGATGATGGTTAGATTAGCCATTATGGATCTTTTGTTTCTTGGACACAATATTAATATTGCTGAAATTCCTCACAGTTTGATCACTATTTTCTTCTCCTTTGCTAAAGCCAATCTCGACTAACCGATCTAAGGCTAACACTGGAAAAAGAGATTTATGAAATAATTACCTACAAGTGATCTATGTTGAATGGGAGAAAAATCATTTTGGACTTTGTGTTTATTGCGGTATCGATCTTGTGACTAAGGCTTTTCTTTTCTTTCTCCTTTTCTTAGAACTTTATCCAGATCATTTTTAGATGGCATGATGTATGACCAATTTTTTTTCTTTGTTACTTCAATAGAGAAAAGAATCATGAATATAAAGAAGTTTGTGCTTTTGCATAAAAGGAGAAAGTGTGTGAACATTTTTTTTTGTTCTGGATTAGAATGAGGCAATAAAAAGTAGCTGTGATAATAGCATCCTTTTGTGATGTTGTGGTGATGGAAAATAAAGTAATGTGATAATTTTGGTAGGGGCACAGTGCTTAGAAAGCAGTATTGCAAGCTAATTCCGCTCACAGCCAGGAGTTCAATACTAATGGGGCTCAAGGTTGAATCATATTTCCATCCTTCCAAGGTCAGTAAAATGAGGATCCACATTGTTGGGGGCCATATGCTGACATTTGTAAACTTAGAAAAGACTGTAAAGCACTATGGACCAGTGTATAAGTCTAAGTGCTATTGCTATTTCATGGAGCATCATATTCCATGCCATCTTCTTAGCATTGTTTCCAGCCGCAGATAGTATACCAATAACCATAGCAATTCTCATATACTCTTGACTGCTCTATAAATTGCCTGGGTAATTCCATAGAGATATATCACCATCTAAGACAAAAGTAGACAAAACTTTGGGGGTGTATTTATTAAGAGAGAAGAAACAAAATATTTTAGATATATGCTGCATTAGATACCAAAGGATCATTAATTTATATGAATTTCCTAAACTTCTTCAAAAAATTAGTAAGGAGGAAACCATAAAAGAAAAGTAGGTGTTGTGTTGATTTTATATTCCACTACTGTTGGTTTTTCAGAGAAACATGGAGTGATACACTAAGCAATTTTATTTCAATGCAGGCATCCAATGAGATGTGCATAAGTAGGTTCAACACTCAGGGACAGTATGACCATCCCTGTTTTTCAACCTTACTATCCACGTAAGAATAATAAGCCTCTGTTTTGCCTGTAGTTCTTGTAGTAAATCAGGCAAAACTTTGTGGCTCCAAATTATGAACATTGGGGAATGCATTCCATTTCTTCCTAGTCATCAATATCCTTGCTTAGTTACAGCCTACCCAGCATATAACAGAAGCACATTTTTCACACAGCTGAATCAAATATAATAATACATATTGTGAATAATATACAGCAATCATAAAATTACTTTAAAAAGTCATATAATAGTAAAATTCCCAACGATTCTATTTATTCAAATTAATGTGATGTATTAAAAGTAAGAAGAAAAAATGTGTGGGGAAAAACCTATGGATAGATGAAAATGCACATTAAAAAAAATAATTGTATATATTTAGTATATGCCCTTTTATTAATTAATCAGATGTCTAGCCAGGTTATTACAAGATTCCTTTTAAATGATTTCCCCTTCACCAGTGTACCTTTTTAGAAGTCCACATTATTATACTATTTCAACCTTCAAGTATATTCCTGCATACTTCCTCATTCTGTCAATGATTTGCTTTCCTTGATAATGGAATAAGGCTCAATAGACAACGTTTATAGCTTTAGGCCATGACATGTCCAGCAGTGAACGCGTCATTGAAAGTACATTATGAGTGAAAGGGAATGAAATGTCCACCAATTTGTCTGTTCTCTATGTGACAGAATTAACATTTAAGTGTCACTTCCATCAAACTGGATAGCATGGTTTAAAACAAGGGCACAAGAAAAAGAATCTATCAAAGGTTGCTCTTCTTGAATACACTGAACAGCAAATAGACCATTTAAAATTGATTAATTAGTGATATGAAATGTGGCTTCAGGACCTGGCACAGGTGGAACTGGTAAAATGAAAGATAACTGATTCCAGAGAAAGATTCCCCCCCCCTTTATTAATAGGGAGATGAGAGCTTTGAAGCTGGAAAAATAGCAGCCAAAAGTCCTTTGATTCAAACATGTGAGAGGAAGAGGCCCAATATTTGAACTCTGGGATTGATGTAACATACATACAGTAAAGGCATAGAAACTTTCTGCTGGGAGATGCAGAACCTATTCAGTAGTATGGCTTCCAAAGTTTTTTAGCTAAATCTCTGTGTCTGTTAAGAATATGGAGGTAATAGAGTGTTTTCTAGGTGTGTCTGGTAAAAAACCTTTACAAGGTCAGTTTTCATGCATGTTTACATCATGAAATTAATGGAAACAACCTGTTTCAATTAATATCTAGATATCTATTCTTTGAGGGGACATTCATGACCATTCACTGTGTGAGTGATAAAAACCTCAGAAAACAAAAGCCTTTCATCCACTTATTGCTTTTAAAAATTATAGAAAATGCTGTAAAATAATTGTGAAAAATATGTTTAAGGTATAATTTTGAGCCCTTAATTAATGAAAAGCTGGCCATATATAATAGTGTTAATTAAGAACAGCTGGGAAATTATTATATTTTTCCTGTTATTACAAACGAAGCTTCTAATATTGTGACTTTTAACCGAGTTCTGATTAATCAGCCCCATTATCATTTTAATTTCACACTGTATATACACATTTCTAACTATGTTTTAGAAAAAGATAATGAATAATGGCTATAAAGAATAAAAAATAATGGCTACAAAAGTTCATACTTATTAAATGTAGTTATATTAGGTGAAGTGATTAGTGATTATTTAATTTCAATCTGAATATAGTTCTTCAGTCAGTGTTTCCCAGGGATCACCCACTGGGGTACCATAAAATCAAAATTATTTGCCAGATATTAACGACATTTGCCAAAATTTAAAACAATACTTATTCTTATTTGTTAAAAATCAGTTTTTTTAAAATAAAAAAATATTTTATTTCTGTTGGTATCAAGTGGATTTGATACTGTTATTTTTACATGATTCAACAAAATATATATTCTACAAATGCATCAAATTTGATTTTTAATACTCTAATTGCAATAAATATAACCTGTACAAATAAAAGTTCTTTGGGGATCCTCCATATTTTTTTTTAATGGAGCGGGGAGCAAAATGTTTAAGAAACACTGTTCTAAGTCTTCCGAGCATGAAGCACAATCTGGTTGTTCCTACTGGTGTGATTCTGATCCCTACACTTGACTGCTTTGTAGTTTGGAATTTCCCCACTTTCCCCCCCAGTTTTTTTTCTACCTGCCAATCCTACAATGGGAATATATTCTGTCCCTGCTGCAGTTGGTTTCTATTGGATGATGCAGGGGAAAAAAGGTTGAGACGAACAAGGCATATGACTGAAAAAGAAGATGTTGTATTTAGAATCTTGCCAGGAAATTAACTATGTTCTTTTTTTAAAAAAATGTATTGGTGTTCTTTAATGTTGTAATGTTTTTGTTGGGTTTTAATGATTGTAAGCTGCCTAGAGTCACCTCCACTTGAGATGGATGGCTTAGAAGGAAGAAAGGAAAGAAAGAAGGAAAGAAAGAAAGAAGGAAGGAAGGAAGGAAGGAAGGAAGGAAGGAAGGAAAACTTTTGTTATGAAAAGTTCATGTCATGGGTTCCCTAAATAGTATATTGGGTTTTTCTTCAGGCAAATAGTAATACAAAGGTTTGTGTCTGTATGTACATGATAATTTGTTTCAGGTATATCTGTGACACACGCTAGTGTGATTGTTTCAAAGAAAAGAGTAGGGATATAAACTGGGTTTAATTGGTTAGCTAAATTTTGTTGCGCAGGTGTTTTTATGTATTTGTTGCTCGAGGTGGGGCAGTGGTTAGGGTGCAGTACTGCAGGCCACTTCAGCTGACTGTTATCTGCAGTTCAGTGGTTCAAATCTCACCGGCTCAAGGTTGACTCAGCCTTCCATCCTTCCGAGGTGGGTGAAATGAGGACCCAGACTGTGGGGGCAATGTGCTGACTCTGTAAACTGCTTAGAGAGGGCTTAAAAGCCCTATGAAGCGGTATATAAGTAACTGCTATTGCTATTGCTATTGCTACTCATATGGTTAAGAAACAGGAACACCTATCTTTTTAGCAGCTTTCTATTAGCTTTCTATTGTATTTGTGCAAGCAAATACAATAGAAAGAAAAACACATAGGTAGACTGGGTAAAAAAGGAAAAATAATGATTCCTATTGAAAAAAATAGGTAAAATTGACAAATAAGAAAATTTCAAAGGGGAAGATACACTAATTGAATATAATTTTTAATATTTGCAAAAAAAAATTAAATTGTGATTTTAAAAAGTTTTCCTGCTATTGAATTTTAGATAGCATTCAGTATATATTCAGTTTATACTCCATCTATTCTTGTAACTTTGGGTTGTTCTATTCCAGTGATGGCTAACCTTTTTTGGCTCGCAAGCCAAAAGCAGGGGGAGCCACACCCATAATGCTATGCATGTGACCCCAGCATGCATGCATATGTGACCCCAGCACTCATGCACGCCAACCAGCATCCCCGCTGCTTTGGTACACTTTTTTTGCCCTCTCCAGGCTCCAGAGTCTTTCTAGGAGCCTGGGGAGGGTGAAAACAGCTTCCCCCATGCCCCCAGAGGCCCTCTGGAGCACAAAACACTGGCTCTGTGGGCAAACTGGAAGTTCAGAGATTGACTTCCAGTTTGCTCACAGGGCTGCTTTTGCCCTCTGGAGCCTCCTGAAGGCTCCAGAGGGCGAAAAACGGCCCTTTGAGCAAACTGGAAGTCCGTTCCTAAACTTCCAGTTTGCCCGTAGGGCAAAAGAAGACCGAAGTCAGCTGGCCAGCACGTGCATGCGCGCTGGAGCTAACAGAGCAATGCCTTGCATACCCTAACAAATGGCTCCACAGGTCACCTGTGGCACATGTGCTATAGGTTCACCATCACGGTTCTGTTCTATTCTATTCTATTCTACTCTACTCTACTCTACTCTACTCTACTCTACTCTACTCTACTCTACTCCATTTCATTCTATTCCATTCCACTCATCATCAATCATGTTCATGTGTCTGTGCTATTATTTTTTTAAAAAATAATATATTTGTTATGTAAAAATTTGACCCCAGTTTCTAGATTATAAAGCCACAGAACTGTGAAAAACTGTATCTAAACTGCATATATTTAAAATGAATCATTTAAAATCTTCCTGGCATCTCAATGCTTCCTGAGATCAGTTTGGTATGTATGAGGCAAAATAAATTTGCTGTTTTTCTAGTTTTCAGGTGACCTCACCGCTGCCTTTCAAATCCCATCAGACCATGCACTTTTTCTGTGACACTTTTCAGCTGTGACCTCTCAGAAATCATTAGCACGCTGTCATGATGAATTGTCTTATGAAACATTTTGTGCCTATAACTATTTTATTATATTTGTTCACCCTGGGTTCTTAGATCAAGGTTAGAGTTTCTGTGTTTGTGTCTTGGTGTGTCAAGAAGATCACACAAGATACAAAGCTGTCTTAAAGGCATTCCAGCAAAACATTTACAAATGAGATGCAAATTTCCTATGATTTGGCATATATGTTTGAGGTTTTATAAACAAGCAGCTTCAGAATTGAAATATAAACTTCTCTTTTAGTCATAATCCTGGAAGATTTAGAACAGTTCTGTCTCTGTCTGTCTCTGTCCCTCTCCCTCTCCCTCCCTCTCTCCCTCCCTCCCTCCCTCTCTCTCTCTCTCTCTTTGTGTGTGTGTGTTAGAGAGAAAGAGGAGACGTCAGCTAAATGTATTTTTTCCTTTGCCATTTTCTTTTATTCTTCATTTAATGTATTCTTCACTGGGATTACAGGAAGGTATGGATGTTTATCCTCTTCCTCTAATTCCAATGAAGAATAATCTTTATCTTCACCTTTTCTTCTTTTCCCTCCTATATAGTTAATCAAGTCAATAACAGCAATCAGAAGTGATTAGATTAGATTAACAGAGCTGGAAGTGAACTTGGAGGTCATCTAGTCCAACCCCTCCACCCAAGCAGGAGACTCTATGCCATTTCTGATCAATGGCAGTCCAATCTCTTCTTGAAAGCCTCCAGTGATAAAACTCCCACAACTTCCGAAGGAAAGCTGTTCCATTGGTTGATTGTTCTCGCTATCAGAAAATTTTTCCTTATTTCTTTTGAATCTTTCCTTGATCAGTTTCCATCCATTATTCCTTGTCTGGTCTTCAGATGTTTTGGAATATAGCTTGACCCCTTTCTCTCTGTGGCAGCCCCTCAGATATTGGAAGACTGCTATCATATCTCTCATCCTCTCTTTACTAGATTAGCCATGTCTATTAATCATCCTGGTTGCTCTGCACTTTTTCTTTGTCTCAACATAGTTTTATAGTATGGTGACCAAAACTGGATGCGGTATTCTAGGTGTGGTCTTACTAAGGCTTTAAAGAGTGGTATTAGTTCTTCACTTGATCTTGATTGTATCCTTCTTTTAATGCAATGTAGGATTAGCTTTTTTGGCTGCCGCTGCACACTGCTGGCTCATATTTAACAGGTTGTCCATGAAGACTCCAAGATCCCTCTCACAGTAACTACTATTAAGCCTGGTTTCATCCAGTATATATGTGTACTTATGTTTTTTCTTGCCTAAGTGTGAGACTTTAATTCTCTCTACATTTAATTTCATTTTGTTAGATAGGGCCCAGTGTTCAAGTCTGTCAAGATCCCTCTGGATCTTGAGCCTATCTTCTAGGGAGTTAGCTATTCCTGCCAGTTTAGTATCATCTGCAAATTTGGTAAGTTCCCCTTCTATTCACTCATCTAAGTTGTTTATGAAAATATTGAAGTCGGAACCTTGTGGTAACCCACTGCTTACTTCTGTTCATGTAGACATAGACCCGTTGAGGATTACTCGCTGATTATGGTTTGTCAGACAGTTATGAATCCATCTGGTGGTGTTGGTCTCTATCCCACTTTTTTCTAGTTTACCAAGAAATACGTTATGGCCTGCTTTGTCAAATGCCTTGCTGAAGTCTAAGTATATTATGTCCACAGTATTTTGCTGGTCTATAATTTGATATATGAACATTTTGGATCCAATTCAGCATACAGCTACTGCTACAGTGTATTGAATTTAGAAAAATCAAAATTCAACAGCAAATTCAAATTAAGAGATTAATAAAAATTCAAAGTTTCAAGAATCCGTTTAGGCCATTTAGTCACTTCTTCTGGTAAGACAGGAATCCAAATCCAACATGATTATCTAGCCTTCTTTTGGGAATTAAGGGAAACCTATCACTTATCTGGTTCTACATTATTCTCAATGCTCAATGTTCCAAGATCATTCATTCTCTCTTCATAGGACTTAAGTCTTATCTCCTAATCATTCTCACCATCATTCTTTGAGCTTGTTCTGGTGGTCTGAATTTTTTAAGTGTGGTTCTTACAGAACACACATAAGATAAGTTTTAGCCAATGTAGATTAAAGAGGAACAATTGCTTCTTATGTTTTAGAAACTACCCTATTCTTGAAATATCTAAAATTACATTTGCATTTTGTTACCACCTCATACTGCTGACTCTTATTTGTTATCTCATCATCTACTATTCCAACAAATTTTTTTTTACAAGCCAGGTATTCTTTAATCCATGCACATATTTAATTTTGGTTTCTTAAATGACACATTTTGCATTTGTCTCTATTAAATTTCATCCAATCTCCTTTAGCCAATCGTTTTGAATTTTCTAAGGAAGTAGCTATCCCGCCACATTTTATGTTTCATCTGCAGATTTGATAAGCACCCCGTCTTTCCATTCAAGTCATTATGTGAAATTGAAGGACTGAACCTTGTGGTACTCTTCTACAGATACTTCACCGAAGAGTGAAAAAGGTTCCATTTATGAGAGCTCTTCCAGTGCAATTTTAAGCTAGATGTGTAACCATTTAATTGTCATGCCACTCAGCCCACACTTAGCTCATTTGCTAATCAAAATGCCATGCTGTACTTTGTTGAATGCTTCTGAGAAAAGACCAAGCCTATAAATGAGTTGAATTCTTTCTCGATTCCTTTGCTACCTATTAGCATTTTGCCAACCGTATTGTACTGATTCTTTTCTCTTTTTCATTATGAACATATATGAAGAAAGTTGTTTTGTTTTTTTCTTAGCACCAACAGCCACTTATTCTGAGTTTTGCCCTTTCTGACACCATTTGAAGAATTTTGAGCTAACCTTCTACTTCATAACCATAGAAGTGTTTTTTTATCTAAACACCTGTATTATTATTGCAAATTGTAAAAAAGAGCTGTATCTTGCATGGATAAAGTCTTAGATATTGTTACGTGTTCCTAACAGGTAACACACTTCAAAAGCTGATGGGTGTCAGTGTGAATTTGTATTGGTTCCTTATAAAAATGTCATCAACTACCATGAAACTTCACACACTGTCCTCCTATGGTCATTTTAATTTGTTTATTTTGTACTTGTATGTTTCCCCTTCCTGTTTAAGTTGTTCGCCACCCTGAGTCCCTTTTAGGGAATAGGGTGGCATATAAATAAAATTAAACTTAAAATTAAACTTAAACTATGAAATGCAGTTATTTTTCCTAAGTCTTTCAAGGATACACCATCCTGATGTCCATTTAGCCAGTGTCTATTTTTCTTTACTTGAAGAGCCCATTTCTTTTAGGGTAGCTTGAAAACTGCTTCTGAAATTTTTATGTCACTTGCTTCATGTAATCATTTTTATCTTTTTGACTTGTTCCTTTGTTTGGTATCTGCCTTCTGTAAAACGGTCCTATTTCAATTCCCACTGCAGTACCTCCTTTTTTTGGTCTGATAAATAATCACCTTCTTTTCTATTTTCAACTGAAAGATGACCATGTATTTAATGCACATGCTTATATATGTTCAGCTACAACAAGATTGAATGGAGGGACACCAATGTGGATCACCCTTTATAAGTTCCAAATGTAACTGAGTATTTCAATGCAGTGTTTCTGTACTGCTCCAAAATCAGCTCCATCTCTTATCAGTGTTTTCAGCTGAGCTAATTTATTTCTGGTTCACATGTGCTATATACAAGAAGGAAAAAAAAGGATGTATTTTTCCTTGAAATAAGTAAGTTTCACAGCACTTCTGAATGTCTCTTTTCTCATTGGCAGGAAATCTTGCCTAATCCTTTCTTCCATCTCCTATCTTTCAGCTGGTATAGTTATGATTTGTTTATGAATCAATTCGAATTTATAAGACTGCCCAGCTTTCTTCAACTCTGGGCAGAAACAAGTTCTTAAAAGGGTAAACTATTTTGTGACAGATGTCATAACAGAACCTGTAATAGTAAACTCTAACAGAGTTGGAAGGTACCTTGGAGATCATCTAGTCCAACCTCCTGCTCATGCAGGAGATCTGTACTAGGGTTTTGAACCACTGAACTGCCGACCTTTCTGATCGTCAAGCTCAGTATCTTAGCCACTGAACTACCTAGGCAGGCGAATTCAAGATTACAAAGGGTTATCAGAAATCTAAACAGGCAAAAGAGAACACAGACAACTGGAAAGGAGAAAAAATGGAGGCGGGGGGGGGGGAGAAGTACACATGGCTTAACTTTCTTGGCATTTGAGACTTAAATTACAGTGAAAACACTGGAAGAAAAAAAAGTTATTAGAGACTTCCGGCTGGTAATATGGCAAACTAGCTATGACTCGAAGTGCCAGGGACAATACTGCAGCAAAGTTAGGCAGTATGCCAAAGCTAATAGAGAGTTTTGTCTTCTTTTTGACATGGATAAAGCCAATAGATCACCCATTTAAGGTGTAGAGAGTAGCTCTTCATGAGAAAGTTGATAGGATCTGGAGGGATCTTGAAGGAGATATACAAGTACTGTGTTTCCCCAAAAATAAGACAGGGTCATATTTTCTTTTGACCCCACAACATAAGTGCTTGGCCTTATTTTTGCGGAGGTCTTTTTTTGGAGGTGCAAGAGGCAGCGATCATAGTCACCTCATGGCTGCTGCTGTGTTGCAATATTTTCTGGGAGGGCTTATTTTTTTGGGGGGGAGAGCTTATTTTTGCGCATGCGCTCAAAAGCCCAATTGGGCTTATTATCCAGGGAGGTCTTATTTTTGGGAAACAGGGTAGAGTTCTAGCAGAAACACTATATCATCTTTGATAAGGAACTGCTAGCATTTGAAATTGGTGACATTTGCTTGAAGGTGCCAAATCTATATTGATCCCTGGAATCTTTAGGAATATTCCAGGAAGCCAAATCAAAGATATATCTGGTGGTCTTTGTTCTTTTCTTGTTTTAACTTCAACCCCAGCTGCTACTATAATAAATATCCCAATGTACTTTCCAGGATACCAGATTATTATAACAAACTATCCTGCATCCATCAAAATGCAGTTAGCCTTTCATAGATCCTTGATGCTCCCATAAGTATTTATCATTAAGATGTTCCACTTTGCCATGTAGCTAATTGCAAATGCTTCAAGGACACAGCATAGCTGTAGGCATGAAAGATATTATGTATGTTTGTCAGACCAGGATTTAAATTCTAGAAGTCGTTCTCCCTACTTGAATCAATGAATGTATGATCCTTTACTTCTAAGCCTTGAAGGTTGACATCAGTTCTGTATTTACATGGTGTTCAGTCTGCCTTTAATTCCTGTCTCACTATCTTCAGCTCTTACATTACATAGGCTGCTTCCCATCAATTACTCGCATTTATCCTGCTTTTCCTCTGGAATCTAAGAAAGACTATGTATTTGCATTTCTGCATCAGTACATACTGAAAATCAGATTGTTATGAAATCAATTGCACTGAAACCAGTGGCACATATTTTCAAGGATATGAAAGCACACAAGTTCTTTGTTCTTCTTTAGCATCATAGAGTGCTATTTTTGCCATTTCAATAAAGTCTTAACTGAGATTATTGTAAAAACAAAAAGGTTTAGGGTTCAGATAAAGTATTCTGTGCTTATGTTTCATTGATGCTACAATCCCACACCCATTTTTCTGGAAGTAAAGTCCCTAACCTTTGATAGACTTTTCAGTTGAGCAGGTATATTTAGGAATGCACTGTGAGTAGTTCTTTGCTAGAGATTGTTTTGATCTTGTCAAGAGTTTGTTCTAAAATACAAAAGCAAAAAGGAAGGATGAATCACATTTCATATGAGCAGCAGGTTCTACTGACTTTAACGTCAAGGGCCTTGAAAGAATAAATGAAAAGATTTTATTTCTTGAGAATACAGCAATCTTCTAGCAGACTTTGATCTCTGTAAAGCTATTCATGGGCTCAGTAACTACTATACTTTAATAAAAATAACTGAAACCTGGATTTGAAATAATCAACACCAAAGAGAAAACATATTAAATATAATAAATTTTACTTGCCCATTGCTTTTTTTTTCTAACAGCAACATGAAAGCCAAACCAATCCCTGCTTTCTATTACTTAAAGCACTAGTTTATTTAGATTAGGGTCATGGCTGTATTTTGTACAAATATGAAATATTGACTAAAAATGCCTAAAGAATTTAGGCTAAAGATGAATCTAGTTGAGTATTATGATCATAGATCAGCCAATATACAAAAGCCACAAATATATCAGGAAAAAAAATGTAGGCTTCTTTCCCCTCCTTCCTTCCTCTTTCCTCCCAATACTATTTCTTAAATTGTTATTGTTCATTATAGGTCAAAAGTATAATTAAATTAAGAAGAAACAAAACAATAAACAGGCAATATACTATATAAATCAGATTTGTTCATTTGGAATTCTGGGAGTTTGGTTAAATATTGTATATTTGGAAGGCACCAAGTTAAGGCAGTTGATGTATTATTTCATAAATATAATACTGAAAATATGTAAGGTCTTAATGGATTTCATGCAAAGTCTTTTGATTAAGAGTCAACCTCTCTTAATTTTAGAAAAGCTGCTAAGGCATTTTCTTTCTTAAGGTCTTTAAAACTGCTATTAGTTCAATTACTTTTTAAATCTTTTTTATTACTTTGGTAGTTTTAATTATTTTTTTAAATAAAAGTTGTTTTTAGCAAAAAGCATGACAGAGAATATTAAAAATACAAAAGTATAGTAACCTTTATCGCAAATGCATAGTAGGATCAACATGAAGCTTATATAACAGGAAGAACAGGAAGGCTTGCAATTGAGCAGAAGTCATGCAATGCCACCACATTTCCCTGAAATTATGACATGTCCTGATAATAAGGCCATGCCATATTTTTCTTGTGAGCAAAAATATACAGCCTCCCCCAATAATAAGCCCCCCTGACAACCACCCCCCTCGAGCCAGGCAGAGTGCCACTCACCAACCTAGCGATATACTGAAGGCGCAAAGACGCAGGAGCCGGGGGGAAGGGGGGCAAAGGCTCTCACATTGCTTGATGCCTTTGGGATGCTGCTAGGTTGTTGGAAGACTCTGGTGGGACAGAGAGTCTTCCCGCAGCAAGCCCACAACCATAGAGTGTAGTCCCAGAGCGGCTGCTGCAGGAAGACTCAGCAGCGGATCTCCGGAGTTTGGAAGCCAGTTATGCTTGGAGCATGGTGGCGGTGGCAGCAGCAGGGTGGCGGTAGTGGCTCCCTGGCCCTGCAGGGAGAGCTGGGCAAGTTGAGGCTGGGAGCCATGTGAGCTGGAGGCAGAACAAGTGCTCACGCAACCTTTCTTTCCAGCCGGCAGAATGCCACGCGGCTTAGTGCCTTTGGGATATTACTGAATCGGTGAGTGGCGCTCTGCCCAGCTGGAAAGGTGGTTGCTGGGTGGCTGCTCATGTGCGTGGTCACCTTATGGTGGCTTTGTTGTGCTGCTGCGACAGCACAACACAGCCATTCGCCCCTGAGGCTGTGCCCGGCTCTTCAGGCACCCGCTCGCAAGAGAGCAGCCACCCAGCAATCCCAAACCAATAAGCCCCCCCCCCTCAATAATAATGCCCAAGCAAAATTTGGGGGGGGGGTCAAAAGAAAATAAGACCCTGTCTTTTTTCCGGGGAAACACGGCACCATTTATGGGGAAGTTTCCACATTTTATAAATGCCTCAATTCTTTGCCCTTTATCAAAGTATTATCAATGAAATGAGATACATTACAACTGTGATAACTAGAGTGAGACTTCAACATGATACAAGACATCTTCCTTAGGATGTTATTTGGCAACACCTTGCTTAGGATATTATTTAGAACTTTTATATCTAAAGCATATGTTTGGTTTACAGCACATCTCAGAATAAAGGATATCAGCATGAGTTTAATTCTTTCCATCAAAATAAATAGGGCCCAAAATTACAAAACTTGATTGGTTGGCTGTTATTTAGAGTTATAAAAAAGAATAAGATTCTTAACCAGTAGTGGGATTCAAATAATTTAACAACCAGTTCTCTGCCCTAATGATTTCTTCCAATAATCAGTTCACCAAACTGCTCAGAAAGTTAACAACCGGTTCTCTCGAAGTGGTGCAAAGTGGCTGAATCCCACCACTGTTCTTAATCAAAGTCAGCTTATTGCAGCAACAGGAGTACTTTCAAACAAAATTTAAATTTGGTTTATCACACACAAATCATTGTTGTTTTTTTGCCTATCATCTAGGCTACCCTACCCTAGTCTATCTACAATATGTAATAGTTTATTAATTACCAACAAAGCAAAAATACTAATGCAAAATCAAATACATGAAATAAAATACTAGCCTAACTCTGGAACGAACTCCCCATGGAGATTCGAACCCTCACCACCCTCCAGGCCTTCCGCAAAGCCCTCAAAACCTGGTTGTTCCGACAGGCCTGGGGCTAAAGAGCTGTTGCCCCCGTCTCGAATGGTATGACTGTTGTGAGTTTTAAATTATATATTGTTATGTTGTTGTTTTTAAATCTTTTGTCTGTATCCCCCTTCCCGGTTCGAGTTGTGAGCCGCCCTGAGTCCCCTTTGGTGGAATAGGGCAGCATATAAATTTAATAAACTGAACTGAACTGAACTAACGAAGATAAAATTGTAAAGTGTGACATACATGGCTATAATGATTTGCTAATTACCTATGCAAGTTTTAATCTAAAATGTTATAGATATGAAATAAAATATATAGCATCTAAAAGCAAGCTAGCTAATATGTATTACATCTAAAATGATAAATAAAACAGAAATGATTATTTCTATAACCAGTTATGATTTATTTTCATTGTTGCAACAATGAAAGTACCGTATTTATCGGCGTATAACACGCAGTTTTAAAACTAAAATTGCAAGCTTAAACCCTGCCTGCGTGTTATACGCCGATACTGCGTGTTATACGCCGGGTCCCAAACTGCCTGCTCCAGCTGATTCACCGGCGCCCATGATACTCATAGAAGTGCAGCATCCATTTCATGGCAGCGTCGGCGGCTCTCCAGCTACCCTGCCTGATATAACCCCTACCTTGCAGCAGTGGCGGCAGCTCTCCAGCCACCTGCTGTTCGCTTTAACCCCATCATTGAACAAGCGGCGGCTGGAGAGCCGCCCGCTGCCTGATTTAACCCCATCCTAGCAGCAGCGGCTCGCAGCGGCCAGAGAGCCGCCCGCTGCCTGTATTTTTTCTCCATCATTGCGGGTGCTTACCTTCCCGCCCGCCTGCTCTCTGGTCCCAAGTGTACGCGCCGGCATTCTCCCAATCAGCTGTGAGTCCGCAGCCGCCCGCGCTGCTGTTTTAAAGGCTGCTCCTCAGGACCCTCCGAGGCCACCGTACTTCTGACGAGTGACGTCCCTGACGTTACGCTGAGGACGTTACTCGTCAGCGCAATTAAAGAGTAACCTGAGTCTGCTAGCGACACAGGCCAGGTACTGTGGTGAAAACAAAAACATATAGAAATAGGGGTTTATGTGGGGGGGGCTTGTTATGTGGCGCAGGGGGAAAGAGTATGTGATATGGGGGGTGGGGTTATATGGTACAGGTGGTATCAGGACTATGTGGTACAGGGGGATTAGGTTGTACAGGTGGATCTGGGGGGGGGATTAGGTGGTACAGGGGGATCAGAGGGGGGAAAATGATGTGACAGAAGAGGGTGGGGAAGTAATTCATGTTCTAATGTTATAAATTTTAATCCAACATTAAGTTCCGAGCTTCCAAGTCATTTATTTTTAATGAAAAAAAATTTTACTCAAATTTTTGTGTTAAAATGGGGAATGCGTGTTATACGCCGGTGCATGTTATACGCCGATAAATACGGTAATTTGGAATTTGGTTACTGCACAGTGAATAAACAGTTCTGAATTGTCTTGTTCACAGTTTATTTTATTTATTCATTTATTTTATTATTAGTTTGTCAAACAGGTACAGGATAGCAGGTATAAGTATGAACATGTACATTAACAAAGGAGATGAATACAAGTAAATGGGGACAGTAGGACAGGATTGGTAGGCACACTGGTGCACTCAAATCCCCTTTACTGATAGGTGATTTAGGAATGGGGTGAGGTCCATGTTAGACAGTTTTAAGTTTGAAGCTGGGAGAATTTGAGGATGTAACAATGAAGTCGGGTAGTGCATTCCAGGCATTGACCACTCTGTTGCTGAAGTCGTTTTCTGCAGTCGAGTTTGGGACAGTTTACCATGCGTTTGTATTGATTGTTTGCCCGTGTATTATTGTGGTTGAAGCTGAAGCAGTCATTGACAGGTAGGACATTGTAGCAGGCAATTTTGTGTACTATGCTAAGGTCATACTGCAGATGGCGCAGTTCCAGATTGTCCAAGCCCAAAATTTCAAGCCTGGTGACATAAGGGATTCTATTGTGAGCAGAGGAGTGGAGTACTCTTCTTGTGAAATATCTTTGGACCCGCTCAATCTTATTAATGTCCGATGTACAGTGTGGATTTCAGGCAGACAAGCTGTATTCAAGAATTGGTCTGGCAAAGGTTTTGTATGCCCTTGTTTGCAGTACAATGTTGCCAGAGAAGAAGCTTCGCAAAATCTGTCCACATAAAAAAATCTGGTCTTCCTGAAAATGTATGTATTAGGAACAAAATATAAAGAGACCTAACATCCATGTAGAGTTTGCATTGTAGTAATACATGCAAAATGGTTTCAATCGCCTTGTCCTTGTGAACACAATTGAACAATGAGGTTTTTCAGTCTCTGCCTTGCAGCAGAGCAGATGATAAGATGATAAGATTTTTGCCCAATTTTGAAAAATTCTAATTTTATCTTAGAAAACATAGATTTTGCAGATACATTGCTAGTTTCCAAGTATCCTTATTGATACAATTTCTGCCATATTGGGGCAGCTTGTTAACTTTAGTATGAAACTCCAAATCTCTCATTTTTTTGCGTGAACTTGCTTTGGCTTGGTCATACCCTTAAAATATTTAAGAATGGTATATAGACAACACCTATAATTCCAACTTCTGCTCTACAGGCTGTTTCCATTAGGAAGGGGAACTATCTATTAAAATTGAAGGAGTCAATCTGACTGAGAAGAATTGGATTTTCATCCAGTAGTTTCTCATTTTTTCCAAATCCTTAAATGGATGTCAAGCCTTAACTGAGCGTTTGATGTTCCATTGGGTGTAGCAAGGATTCATTTCAAAGATTTTATTTGTGCTGTTTTCACTAAGATTATATGCCGCCCAATCCCGTAGGACTCCGGGATCTTCATGGAAATTCCCATTGGTGCTCCATAAAACATATTGATGTGTTTTGGCACATATAGCTTTAATGCTGCAGAGATTAATTGCCATCCACTAGTATAAAAGAAACATTTAATACTACTTGTAGATCTAGGAGTTAGCTTCAGTGTTGTGCATTCCAGGTGCACTTAGAGTAGAAACCAATCCTGTCCTGTCCCATCCCATCCTGTCCTGTCACATCCCATTGCATCATATAACATTGCATTGCATCGTATCCCATCCATCATATCTTTGCAAATAGGGTCACAAGAGTCTTGCAGGAATGGAGGTCCTTTAACACAGATTTCATTCCAATCTTCTGCAGGAGGTCTTTGCAAATTTCAATAAAGATGTGTGCTAGATCCAAGCGTATTTTTCAAGGGAAAGGATCCCAATTAATATTCGTGCCCTTTAATTTTTTTTTTAGTGAAAACCACCTAGTGGTTCCATACTATGTTAATAAATTTTAGCTGGTTAATTTCATCATTATGATGCTATTGGTGAGGAGCAGCAGCAGCATTATAATTAGCTCTTTAAATTTCCCACAGAGGCATGATATAATGAACCTCAGGGATATTATGGGAAATTAAAAGGCAGCTTTCATATCAACCGTTTTCTGCTGATATGAGCATTAGCATTTTTAAGGAATGGAGTGAAGAGCATGGCTTGAAGTGGTTGACCCAGATTAGAATATCAATGGTTTCAAAAAAAAAATTGGGACCTAAAATATCAGGTTTTTTTTTAATGCAATGGCAAAGGAAGACAAAGGTCTTATTAGATTCTTTTGCAAGAGGGAAAAATAAAATTGACTTGGTACATTGTTTTATGTCAGACTATGATGCAGTCAAATTTAGAAAGCTCTGCACAGTTTTGATCACTGTGTTGTTGAAAAGTTTGGAAAATTGCAGTAGAAATAAACAGTTGAAATATGTTCTATACAATGAAAGGAACAAAATATTTGGATTTGGAATTTATTAGGAAACGTACGCAACCTTAGTGTGATATTTTTAATATTATACACTTTGTGTTTTGATATAACATAAAAATTAAACAGTACAAGAGAATTTGAACTTGAACCTACATAATTCTGCAAACACTTTCATCTGACACAGGAAATTTATTATAACTAGTGAATGATAGCAGGAACATGGAAGTATTTACTTTTTTAAATTCATAGCTTGGAACTTTTAGCTTAAGAAAATGATGTTATTGGTTTAAGGATAATAATGAGTTCTTAGTCATCCAGACTTCCATGAAATAAAAACTGTTCTCAAAATAATGTAGTGATACTTATCATCAAACTGCAAAGAAATGACTCTTAAACATTGAGACTTAATTGCAAATTGTTGTGACAATGCCGAATCCTGAGTTAGTATTGAAAGCACACTGAACAATATGCATGAATGTTGGAGAGGGCTTGTAGACATGCTCTTATCATCATCTCATAATACAATCAAGCGAGCACAACTTCAAAGTTAAGCAGTTCCCTCTTTCATGTGAATATAGTCACAGTATCCTATGATTCTAAGAAAATGGCTCTAGCTTAGATGCCAAGATATCTAAGTTTCTCACTTGTCTCTTAGACTATGATCTGTGATCTTTTTTTAAATAGAATTTTTGTAGATGTGTGTGTATGTACTGTATTTTTCGGAGTATAAGACGCACCTTTTTCCCTCAAAAAAGAGGGTGAAAATCTGGGTGCATCTTATACACTGAATCCAGGATTTTTGGCCTACCAAAACCCCGCGCCCTTTGCAAAAACGGATATGCAGAGGGTTTGGGAGGCTTGCAAAGTGTTCCTGAGGGCTGGGGAGGGCAAAAAAAGAAGCAAAAATGGGTCATTTTTGCCCCCCACAGCGCCCAGGAGCACTCTACAAGCCTCCCAAAACACTGTATGCCCCCCCTTTTTTGTAAAAAATGAAACTTATTTCTTTAACCGGGATAGTGAAAACTATATAGGGAAGCAACAATGATTCTATTCAGGGAATTAGATCACCAAAACGTTAACAACGTCTACAACCATTCCCATGTTATATATTCTGTCTGTCATTCATGAATGGCTGAAGAGAGAACATTTGATCCTGTATTTGCGGAAGTCAAAATCACAATCTCAGAGGCACAGGAACAGTACAGTACCGGCTGCTGCCTAAAGCGATATCTGCAAAGAGCTCAAAGAAAAACAAATGAAGCAAAAAGTTCACTGTTAATTTTACAAAGTAGGATTTACAAAAGGGAGAAAGGGAGAAGAGTTCCTCGTACAACTTTTTTTCCTTCCGAAGGGTCAGCAGTTGATGAGAGTCTCTGAGGTCATACATTGCATTATTGTACCAATTTGTCACTTAAATTAAAACCATTTAGTCCATTACTTAGTTCAGAGTGGCAGAACAAATGTGTATGTACATTTTATTGTATTTTTAATGTGCTCTTTTTCTCCCCAGACGGAGGAAAAACATTAAAAGCAAACTGAAACAGAACAGACTGCAGAGGCAGATGTTGGGAAGATCTCACGAAGAGATCCTTCAGGAATAATTTCTGCGAACAGAAACAATAAAGAGAGTATCTCTAGCTATAGTCTTGCACCATTTATTTTACATGTCTAGGTTAGAAACAGGAATGCTGAAGCTGACGGGTTTCGTTTCCAAGCACTTACCTAAGGAACCAGATGTATCTCTCATTCTGGGTTTAGTTGAATTTAATTACATTTTATGCTCTCTTTAAACAATCCCAGAGCATGCTTAAATCATGATCACTGTTGTCTATTTTATGTAATTAGGTTTTAGTTATGGACTGGCATAAAGCACACATTGCAATTATTGTTTGGCAGACAGGTTATTCCTAATCCTTGGATATACCATGTTTTCTACCACACTCTACTTTCTTTGCACTTTGGTAAAGGAGAACCTTTACCTAATGCTCCAGCATTAGGTAAAGGTTCCCCTTGCACACATGTGGTAATTGTTCCTGACTCTAGGGGGAGATGCAAATCTCTATTTCAAAGCTGAAGAGCCAGTGCTGTCCAAAGACGTCTCTGTGGTCATGTGGTTGGTATGATTAAATGCCAAAGGCACGCAGAAAGTTGTTACTTTCCCACCAAAGGTTATTCCTATTTTTCTACTTGCATTTTTACATGGTTTCGAACTGCTGGCAGAAGCTGGGACAAGTAATGAGAGCTCAATCCATTATGCAGCGCTAGGGATTTGAACCGCTAAATTGCCAACCTTTCTGATCAATGGTTCAGCATCTTAGCCACTGAGCTACTGCATCCAGCATTATCTTTATTATTAACATAGATAAATAAGAAATATATACACCCTCCTCGACTGCGGAAACCCATCTAAACTATTAAAAAATAAAAATGGTGGTTGGCTTCTGTCCAGAGGGTTGTTTCAAAGTGGTGGGAAGCAACTGCCTCATTCTCCTATGTTCATAAATGACTGTTCGATGTCTGGCTATATATTTGCCAGAGCAGACATCTTGTGCAAGCTGCCACACCATGGCGTCAAAATCACAAATATTCCCACCAGTTTTCAAAAATTGCTTATCCCAGATTTAGATGTGCACTCAAACATTATAGAGCCAAGGTGGCGCAGTGGTTAGGGTGCAGTACTGCAGCTACTTCAGCTGACTGCTAGTTCTGCAGCTTGGCGGTTCAAATCTCACTGGCTCAGGGTTGACTCAGCCTTCCATCCTTCCGAGGTGGGTGAAATGAGGACCCAGACTGTGGGGTCAATATGCTGACTCTGTGAACCGCTTAGAGAGGGCTGAAAGCCCTATGAAGCGGTATGTAAGTCTAACTGCTATTGCTATTGCTATTGCTATTACTGGAGAGGCATGCATGGGTCATCAAATGAATCTGTTATGAATTTAAATTGCTTATGTTTGTCAGGATCCTATTTATTATTAGTTAGCAGGGAAATAATTTGCTATTTCCCTTTCCTTTGTTACTGCAATTAGTTTTTATATAGGCAGGTAGCGTTCTCTCCCCTCCCCCCATGTAATAATGTATATATCTCTTCCATGTCTGAATGACCACAATGTTGGGTATTAATAGGGTAACTTCTTAAAACGTATCAAAAATGAGGAACTTTTTCTGTAGGGACCTTAACTCCTTTCTTATTTGTATTAAGACAACAGATTGAGGGTAATTTCTCACCTTCTCTTTTACTATAATCAAATTTGCTACATATTCACTGATTCAGCACCTGAAAACTCAGACGTGTGTGTAGTGTGTGTGTGTTGATAAATTTTATATTGTTTACACATTCTATCAATATATTAATACAGGTTATACTGTATTAGTAATATACAGTATTAGGAGGCAGAGGAGGATTTCTTTTGAAGGTTTGGGCCTTCTCTTATCTTTTAAACTTTGGGACAGCTTGTAGAATAGTGCTCTAAAATCTTACTTACCTCAAAATAGGCATACTCAATAGGACATATTTATAAGCAAACATGTTTAATGCTACAATTTACTATTGTTTCCCCAAGTCATGTATAAGAAATGTCACTACCTTCATACTTATATTTTTTATGATCCAAACCACTTTATTGTGGGAGTACACATCTTTAAAAGATTGGAGAAAACATTTGTAAGTCTCAGCCTAACATTTATTTATTTACTCTTGTTTATCTACTACTCAAATATGGAGATTCTGAGTAGCTTTAATCAGCCTAATAAAATGAATCATGTTATCTATTTCGTTTCTTTTACTTTAGGAATACATACAAGTTAAGTATGTTTCAAATAGAGCCGAGGTGGCGCAGTAGTTAGGGTGCAGTACTGAAGGCCACTACAGCTGACTGTTATCTGCAGTTCAGCAGTTCTAATCTCACCGGCTCAAGGTTGACTCAGCCTTCCATCCTTCCAAGGTGGGTGAAATGAGGACCCAGACTGTGGGGGTGATATGCTGACTCTGTAAACCACTTAGAGAGGGCTGAAAGCCCTATGAAGCGGTATATAAGTCTAACTGCTATTGCTATTGCTAAATACTTTTCGTCAGAGCTTCATAATGGGGAAGGAAAATACACATGGGGCAAAACTAAGAAATCAGATTAATCCAATTTGCTTTTCTAGGTGTTTAAAGTAACAATATTTTGACAGACTTGCAAAAAAATGAAACTTTTGTGCCCTGTATGAGAAAGTGAACGTGGAGAATCCAGATAATTTTTATTAGTGAATGGATACAAAGCCCTGTAATCTATCATTTCTTGTAATGCACTATTTAGACAGCTCATGCTGTCTTCCATTAACATTAAGTATGAAAATCTATGTTTAAGTAATATTAGGGTTGCGACACAAATTAAGAAGTGCTAGGCCACCAAAAGCTAACGCCTCCCTGTTCAAAAGAAAACAAATTGGGATGAGAATATTATCTTTCTTGTTCTGAGAGGGTGACCTTTTATTAGACCCAACTATACCCTTCAGGTTTTTTTCCTCTGCCCCACGACTTTCTTCTAATTATTGGAAGATAACAGATATTTATAGCACAAGCCGTCTTAAAATTCCTCAGTCAAATTAGAAAAATAAAAATTTAAAATGTTTTTAGAAAGTCTGCACAGAGCTCATATGTGGTAAGATTAAGAATGTTCTGCTTTTCCTACATTAAGCAGAACAAACTATAACATTTACATTTCCGTGGTGAGGAGATTCACAGGGACACTCCATTGATTTTAATGGATAAATTAGTCATTAATGGGATTAATGGTCCAATACTTAGTATTCTGAATGCAGTAATCTCTGATCCCAGTCTCTGAAGCTACTCAACAATTTAGCTGAAGAAAAGACTAAAAATAACACGCCTGCTTAAAAAATGCAGACTTTTCCCATAAAAGTGATCATAAATATGATAGGTTTATGGAGTTTCTTATTTTCTTCATACTTTCAAGGCATAAAATATAAAGAGACATCACACTTTATCTAATCATTTGTCTCAGATTCATTCTAATTGTAACTAGGGCATGATCTCTTAAGCAACAATAGAAAACAGGGTATTGCGGCCAAGCAAATTAATTAATAGCAATGGCTAGTAATGGGCATTAATTCATCTTCTATTTTTACAGCATTATGAGGTTTGTAACAGTCATGAATTTCTCTGTCGTCCCTTACTTTGCAGCATATCCTATAAGAATAACAAATATGAGAGGACAGTCAGCTTAATATTCTGGTGAATATGCAGCTCTTTAGCTAAGAATTTGTATGTATGTATTTTAATCTGATATACTATACCATCACTTACTGAAGATGGGGTAGACTGGGTTAGACTATTTTTCTAAAAGTTTAATTGGGAGATTGCAAACTGTTAAAATAACAAATCAAATAAGTAGATGGCAGTTAAAGTACAAAGACGTGTTTTTGGAGCCTTTTAAAAAGCTAATAAAGATCTTAGAGCAGTTGGCATCAGGAAAGACATGATTAACGTATTCTCATAAAGCCATTTCCTAAATAGCTGTAGAAGAGAATATTTGTAGCTCAAGTTTGCATTGCAGAGTCCTTGGTGGCCTCTGAGCTTGGCTGCTTTCTTGCAGATCTTTCATTACCCAACAAGATATTCTTTACTCAAAATGTCTGCAACAAAACAACCAAGTTCAAAGAGCACCAAGGATACACATTCCTACACTCTGGAAAACCAAAGAGAGATATGTGTCCAGAAACACCTTCAAACCACATACTTGTTCCTTTTGGAGAATATGGTTCGCAAGAAGGTCCATTCAGAATAGAAAAATCCACTCTCTTTCAGAAAGTATAGTTCCTCACAAATGAGCATTTCCATTTAGGCCGTATTCAGTTTCAGATTATTAATCTTAATAAAGTCATCAATCATATCTATCTATTATTCTCAGTAGCCATACCACCATCCAAAGAAATAAGTCTGCACCTCATCTGCAATTGCTAGCATAAGGCCATATGCTCCCCAAACATATTGAAAAAACATTAGGGATAGAATGGAATCCTAGGGAAACCATAGTATATGGTTCTCATTTTTAGGAGCAACTGACTACAAGTGATATGATCTGAATGCTAAACCATAATTTATATTCCTTTGTGATCCAGAAGAATCCCATGGTCAGAGGAATTAAAAAGTGCTTAGAATTTAGAAAGAACCAATACATTTTTCCTAATAATTCCCAAAGATAGTCCAGCAGACTGACCAATGTTATTTCATACTCTATCTGTAGTTTCTTGAAGCCAGCTAAAAATGAGCCAGAGAAATGCATCCTACCTTCATTTTCTTAGTTCCCTTCAAGGATAGCAACTACCCTACATTTACTCTTCTCTAAGGAATTCACAGCAGCCTTCTTAATGTGTAACAAGGCTTCTTTAAGTAAGGAGGGGGTAATACATTCATCTGGTAGGCAATTTCTTCAGCATTGAAGATTAACTCTTGATTATATAATTTTGTATAACTAATACTCAAATTTGGAATCGCCATGTTGACCTTTAATATTTAATATCATTTGGGGGGGGGGGATTGATTCAGGATCCAGATTCAAGACCTAATTGTTAAAGTACCATACTAGAAACCTGAAGACTGTGAGTTCTAGTTCTGCCTTAAGCATGAAAGCAGGTTGGGTGACTTTGGCTAGTTACTCTTTCTCACATCACAAAGTTATTGTAATGAGGAAAAATGGAGAGTGAAGGAGTATTAGTTATGTTTGCCACCTTCAATACTTTACGGGTTGCGAACTTGAGGTATTCCAAATATTTTATGAACATAATTTTTATTAAAGTACAGTGATGGTGATAATATTTCAGCTTCAGTAATACATTTGATATCTCATTTATGGCTGAAATAGTTGTATTGTTCCAGATAGCAATAGCAATAGCAGTAGACTTATATACCGCTTCATAGGCCTTTCAGGCCTCTCTAAGCGGTTTACAGAGAGTCAGCATATTGCCCCCAACAATCTGGGTCCTCATTTTACCCACCTCGGAAGGATGGAAGGCTGAGTCAACCCTGAGCCGGTGAGATTTGAACCGCTGACCTGCTGATCTAGCAGTAGCCTGCAGTGCTGCATTTAACCACTGCGCCACCTTGGCTCATAGTGAATCGTTTTTTTGAGGTTTTCAGCCATGCAGAGCCCCCTCTGTGGGCACTTGACCTATCACCCAGCTCAGCTCCACCGCACATGTGCATGTGCCTCCCGCCAGTCAGCTGCTTTTTGTTTCTCTGCCGTGCATGCATGGGGGAGTGGAGTGCATGTGGGACATGTGTGCACATGTGTGGGGTCATGAGTGCATGTGGGGGGGTTGGGACACATGCAGGAGCCATGTGCACATGCATAGGGGTGGATGTTCTAACCCCCTCCTTGCTCATTCAGAAACGACAGCCACACACACAGCTTGCAAAGTTTCAGTTTTCAGTTTTCGCTTTATTTGTATGCCGCCCTTTTCCCTGGGGGGACTCAGGGCGGCTCACAGTTCAAGGGGGGGGGGGAAGGACAAACAATTTACAACATGAAAACACTACCTCATTTAAGAACACAACAGTCATACAATTCGAGTGGGGTTAGAGTCTTTAACCCCAGGCCAGCCGGGACAGCCAGATTTTAAGAGCGACGCGGAAGGTCTGGAGGGTGGTGAGGGTCCGAATCTCCACAGGGAGTTCGTTCCAGAGGGTCAGAGCAGCCACCGAGAAGGCTCTCCTCCGGGTAGTTGCCAGTCTACACTGGCTGGCTGATGGAATTCGGAGGAGGCCTAATCTATGCGATCTTATCAGTCTAGTGGAGGTAATTGGCAGTAGGCGGTCTCTCAAGTACCCAGATCCAATACCATGAAGGGCTTTGTAGGTGACAAGTAGCACCTTGAAGCGCACTCGGAGATCAACAGGCGGCCAGTGCAGCTTGCGGAGGATAGGTGTTACGTGGGTGAAATGAGGTGCACCCACGATCGCTTGCGCGGCCACATTCTGGACTAGCTGAAGTCGCCGAGGAATGTCTTTATCAGTCCTGGCCTTTGCTGGCTGCGAGCCCAAAAAAAACATAGATAAATTTTCTGGCAAAAAGTTAAACAGCAAATGCAAAAACAAACTCTCACAGCAAACCAGGTTTATACAAAGCAAATCACTTATCCAAGTGCTTCTTTGAATCATGAACACGAACTAGACCAGGAACGGAACGGAACTAACAAACGAACGAACGACGTTGACTTCTGCAACTAAGGCGTGGCACCATCAGTATTTTATCCACAGGAGGAGATCCTTAACAAGCCCCAGCTGCTTGTTATCTTCTTCTGTGAGCATCCTGAAACCACTCACAGGAGATTTCTGTGTCAGTCTGATAGGAGCTCCAAAGGCTCCTACCGAGCCACAACAGTGGAGCACATGCGCAGGGGGTTGTTCATGCATGCACAGGAGGAGAGGAGAGTGCCAGGGTGCCATGCACGTATGCGTGATGGGTGGGTGGAGCACAGGGGGTCGCATGTCCATGTGTGGAGGGAAGGGCACACGTGTGGAGGGAGAGGTGCACACAGGGGATATGGGAGGGCCCTGGAGGCGGTGGCACAGGGGTCATGCATGCATGCATGGGTGGCGGGGTGAACATGGGGGTCACATGCACATGCAGGGGGTGTTGCATGTGCATGCATGGTGGGCAGGATACACGGGGGGTTTGAGCATGTATTACATTATTGGAACGTGCACACACTTTTGGCACATGATGACCACAAGGTTAGCCATCACCGTTATAGTATTTTGCCACTGCATGAAGAAATGAACTGAATAGAAAAAGCTATGGCTCAATGTCTTTCATGATATTGAAGATATATCTTTTTATTTCTTTGAGTCATCAGATATAATTTTCAAACATTAGAGCAGGCCAGATGTTCTACATGTGGATCTTAAAGACCAGGGTTTTTCCTTTCCAGAACCAGCTTTGCCATAAGTGAATTTCAATGGTTTAGGTTCCCCCATTGCCCTCTGAAACAGATTATTTTTCCTCACATGCCTTCTTAACAAGCATCCATCAGAAATATATCTGCAGAGAAGATGTTGCAGCAACAACTGATATCTGAAAATTCTCTTTTGGAGGCTCTGGCTGCTGATGAGTCTGCTCACTGCTAGTTCAGAAATAGTTTGCCTCTGCAGGGGTTTCACTCTGCACTATTTAGTCCAATTTTAAGTCTAAATATATATTCTGAATATATCCTCTATGAAGTTCTATGCAGCACCATAGGAAAGACAAATATTTTTGCTTACCCCATCTCAGCTTCAATAATAAATTTGATATCTCATTTAAGGCTGAAATAGTTGTATTGTTCCAGATAGTGAATAATTTTTTTTTGAATTTTCCAGCCATTTAAAGTACTGAAGATCTCTGAGAAACATTATCCTGAATGGAAGTATTTTAGAATAAATCAAACCCATCTGCATAACAATGCCCTTTTCCTAGGCGTTGAGGCAGACTGTATACATGTAGATAGCGAAATGCCCCAAATCAGTTTACAGCTGCATTATTCAAAACACATTATTACTGATGATTGCACTGATGGAATCTGCTATAGAATTACAGTAAATCATTTGAGCTTTTAACCACACAATTTATAACTCCCACGTTAACAGAAAGGAAATTGAAAGAAGAAGCTAAAGAAGTACCTTTTTAAAGCAAGTTTTGCAGTTGTATTGGAAATGAAAAGGAGACATTATAACCCTCCTGTTCTGAGGAGGCAAACAAGAGCTAAAACAAATTGAATATTTAAACATTGCTTTAGAATCTGGCAAAGTATATGGAATAATTTGTGCTTTCAAAAGAAGAAAAACTTCAGAATGCAACAGCTCTTTCCATTCCTGATCTGACCAATTTGTTTAGAGGAAAAGTTTCTCCCAAAAATTTATGCTCTCCGCCAATCTCCCTCCAAAGTATTTCTTTGAAAGAAAATGTCTTTCTTTCCCTGCCCCCCTCCCCAACTCCAAAATATTTCCTGCTTTTTGTGTGATGCAGCCATGAAAAGACTAATCATTCCATCCATAATTGTGTTTTAAAAGAAATTCAGCAAAGGGAAATTATAGGATTATACCTGTCACTTTGATCTCCGGTCTTTAAAATATTACAAGTGCAATATTTTGACTGTTGCAATGAGAAAAAAATATTTGCTTTGTGTGAGGAAAAGCTTTCAAAGCAAATGATGTAAAGATGTTTGAAGAAAGATGGGTGGGACAGCAAATTAAAGCTTGAAATTAAAAGGAGAGTCAACTGACAATAGAAATTTGCCATGCATTGCCTGATCAGAAGAAGCAGAATGACAAAATCTGAACAGAAATCAAAAGAGAAGCTCCATCGACTTCTTTTCCAAGGCACCAAAGCATTTCCAGCAAGTAGTATTTTATCTATAAAATGAAACAAACCTATATGTACATTCATTTGAACAAATATGAATTATGACCAGCGCTGCATATAAAAGAAAGCCTTCTCTAATTCTCCAGGTTTTGCCCTATAAATCCCCCAAATATCAGAAATATCGTATTGAACACAGCTGAAAAAGCAATGTAATTTTTTGAAATGTGAAGTTAAAAAAGAAGTAACAAAAACATTTATAGTAGAGAGTTGTAAAGTATATTTTTCTTAATCCAAAATAAAATATAACCATTATTCACAGTTTCATCGTGAATTACATGTATGGACAATATCTTACCTAGATAAACATATGTTTTTGTTGAAGAAATAGTGGCCCTAATAGATTTTGGTGCCTTTAAGCATTTGATATTGTGATGTAATATCTTGCAGAATCTGGGAACGCAGGACAGGAAATAAGATTGATGCAAAAGAGATACCTTCAGGGGACATGAAGTGGGAGGTGCAAACATGAGAAAAAGACTCAAATGACTCCCTTAATTATGATAAATAAATGTTCATTTGAGAACTACTTTATAAGGTTTTCAAGATTCTTTATTAGAGCCTATTAGCAATAAAGAATTTTTTTTCAGAAATCAAAGTGATTTTTGCTTTCTGAGTTTGTTTGACTTGGAGAACTTGACAATTATTCTCATTCATTGTTTCAATAATATTGCATAACTTTTTGCATGTAATATACTTGAGTAATTGTAGGACACTTCAGTCCCTGTTGTACTTATTTTTTAAACTGGGCTGAAATTTTTATTAAATGGTTTTCCCAGAAGCTAATATTGTGGCTTTCTGTCAAATATTTGCATTTGTGTATTCACTCCTGCGTTGTGTTATCCCGAGTCTATCTATATCTATCTATATCTGTACAATCTATCTATATTTACTATATGGCAATAGCAATAGCACTTATACTTTTATACCTCTTCACAGTGCTTTTACAGCCCTCTTTAAGCACTTTACAGAGTCAGTATATTGCCCCCAACAATCTGGGTCCTCATTTTACCCACCTCGGAAGGATGGAAGGATGAGTCAACCTTGAGCTGGTGAGATTTGAACTGCCAAACTGCAACTAGCAGTCATCTGAAGTAGTCTGCAGTGCTGTACTCTAAGAACTGTGCCACCTCAACTCCAATATCATCTATATATCTATATCATCTATAGCTATATATCTATATCTCGGTGTGTATTTCTTTTTTCAGAAAATGGTGTAACTGTTAGCTTATAAGCTTTTTTTTACCTTAGGTAAAATTAAAAAAAAATGTTTTCAGAAGTCAGTACAGTAGATTATATTTTAAAGAACACAAATAGACAAAAAAAGAGGAAAAAGGAAGAGAGGAAGATCAATTGAAATACCTTCATCTTAAGACACCATGGATGCAAACTCAGTGAGCTGCCTGCTTGGATTCAGTTGGCACTTCCCTTGATCTCTGAAGAAGAACTTTGAGTAAGTAATTGGCTTATCCTCTGTCTCTTTTCTTCTGGGGTGGGAGAACAGAGCAAGAAGGTTCTGCTTCTTTTCCTATCTCATGTTTCATTGCAATTTGAGGATGAATCAGTAAACAGAATATCTGCACATCTTTTTTTTAAAATCCTGGACAAAGGGGAAATGTGAAAAATAATTCTGCCTATGGATCTCAAACAATTCTCAACCAGAATCATAGCTATAGTAATAGCATTTAGGCTTATATACCACACTCTCTGTGAGGTTTAGAATGTAAGCATTACTTAAGCATTGTCCTAAACAATCTCAGTCCTCATTTTATTGACCTGTGAAGGACAGAAAGTTGAGTCATCAGGATTTAACTCCAGGCTAAAGTCAGATCTGCCAAAGATACCAGAGGAAATAAAAGATACTCTCAATGAAGAAATTAAAACATCAGAGATAATTGGGGCCATACAAAGGCAAAAGAATAATAAAGCTGCAGGGCCAGGTGGACTGCCAGCGGAAATATATAAAGAATTCCAGGATATGCTTGTTCCAATGCTGCTAGAAGTTTATAATGCTATGTTGAAAGAGGTGAAGACACAGTTATCATGTATTATTACCTAAGGTGGACACAGACCAGATGTTTATACAAAATTACAGACCAATCTTACTGCTAAATGTAGATTATAAGATTTTTGCTCTGATAATAGCAGAACAGTTGAAAAAATTCCTTACATCTTTCATCCACACAGATTAAAATGGATTCCTCCCCAGAAGACAAATTAAAAACAATATGAGAATTATGCTGGACATTCTCAAATATTATGAAGTGCATAATGAGCAACAGGTTGTACTATTTTTTCTCAATGCCCAAAAGGCATTCGATAATGTGAACTGGGAATTTTTGCATCAACAATTGGAACACATGGAATTTGGGGATAAATTTATAAACACGATTAGAGCAATATATACAAATAAAAAAGCCAAAGTAATAATTAATGGTGAATTAACACAAAGTATAGCAATTCAGAAAGATACAAGACAAGGTTGTCCTCTATCCCTGCTGTTTATATTAACCTTAGAAGTTTTAGCTAGGAATGTACCTAAAGAGGAACAGATAAAGGGACTAGAAATCAAAAAGAAACAATTTAAGTTACAGGCTTTTGCGGACAATCTAGTTTTCGTGTTAGAGGATCCTATAAAGTCTGGTATAAAACTTATTGAGGAATTGACAGAGTATGGGAAAGTGGCAGGTTTAAAGATAAATATGACAAAGACTAAAATGCTGGTTAAAAATATGACATCCAAATTGAAAGAGGAGTTAATGAAAAAATTGGGTATCCAAACTGTCAAAAAAGTCAAATATATACCTAGATATACATTTATCTGCGAGGTGTGTGTCCATCAAAGAAGACAACTATACTAATTTGATCAATAAAACTAAGAAAGATTTAGAAAGGTAGAAAAACCTACAATTGTCCCTGATGGGTAGAATTGCAGTCATAAAAATGAATGTACTACCAAAATTTCTTTTCCTATTTCAGAATATTCCCATTAAATTAGAAAAAGGTTTTTTTAAGGATTTGAATCAATTGGTTTGAAATTTATTTGGCAGGGAAGAAAACCAAGAATAAAACTCAAAGCTATGTAAGACACTAAGGAAAAAGGAGGATTTGGCGTACCAGATTGAGAACTTTATTATACTGCGGCCACTCTAACATGGTTAAAAGAACGGATAATGTTGAGAAATAAAAGATTACTCAAATTGCAAGGTCATGACCTCCAAGCAGGATGGCATGCCTTCCTTTGGTATGAAAAAGGAACTGCACACAAATATTTTAATAAACACTAGATCAGACAGTCCCTGTTATTAATATGGAAGAAAGTTAAACACAACCACTATACCAAAACACCCATTTGGCTATCTACGATAGATGCATACATACACCCAAATTTAATTAATATGGAAAATATAGTTACATATAAAGAATTATTGAACAGATGGGGGAGATTAAAACTAGATTAGAATTGGTATCACAAGGGGTACAAGTAGAATGGTGGTCCTACTTACAGATACAATCAACGTTTGCACAGGATAGGAAGAAGGAAGGTATTGCCAAAGATTACACAATATTAGATAAAGTTTTGATACAGACAGAAAACAGGTTGATCAATGTGCTGTATAGATTTTTGTTGGAACATAAGCTAGAGGAGGAACATGTCAAAGAAACTATGGTCGCCTGTGCAAAACAAATTCAGTTATAATGTAGAATTGGCTAAGTGGGAAAAACTTTGGATACGTAATCAGAAACTAACAATGGCTATGGCGTATAAAGAAAATCTTTATAAGATGTTCTACAGATGGCATCTCTCCCCAGCACGGCTCTCCAAAATGTTTAAAAATCTGTCCCCAAATTGTTGAAAGTGTAAAAAAACACTAGGCACTTTTTATCATATGTGGTGGACATGCAATGAGGCAAGAAAATATTGGAAAATGATTCAATCATGGTTAGAACAAATGGCAGGAGACCAAACTCTTTTTAAACCAGAAATTTTTCTCCTAGGTATAATACCGGAAGGGTTTAAGAAAGATACTCTTTATCTAGTTATACATGTTCTAACTGTGGCGCGTATTATTTATGTACAATATTGGAAAAAAGAAAATACACCATCAGAGCTAGATATGATCAATTGGAAAAGTGTTGGCCTGTGCGGAAACAGATAGGCTCACTCTTGAACTTAAAAATAAAGAGGAATCAGAATATTTTGAAGTCTGGAACAGATTTTATGATTGGTATAAGGCAAGACTGGAACAAACTGTATATATTGTGATTGGACAGAAGGATAGACAATGTATTAAGTAGGCTAAGAGTTAATGGTTGAGACTGGTTGTATATAATGTGAATGTATGGTCACTTCGACTTCGCGATACTGCATTGTTTTAAATGTAAAAATAATAAAAAAAAATATTTTAAAAAAAGGATTGAACTCCAGGCTGTGGACAGAGTTTCCCTGCAATACTGCACTTTAACCACTGTGCAACCACAGCTCCTCCATGCAAAACTTGATATCCTGGAAACCCACTGTATTTAATCTATGTTGGCCACTCTTACATATGAATTTACAAGATTTGAACCCTGGTTTCTAGCTTTTGTATCATTTGTATCAGAGGTGGTATTCAGCTGGTTCTTGGTTTGGGCAAACCAATAGTGGAGGCTGTGGGAAGCTCCGCCCACCAGCCCTGACATAATGTGTGACCTGCACATGCACAGAAGGCGGTGCGCATGCACAGAAGGTGGCACATGTCTTCACATTTGCAAACCAATAGGGAAGGTAAGTGAATCCCACTGCTGAATTGAATGCATTCCATTGGAAACTGAATACCTTAAAGCATAAAAACAGACTTTGCTGTTGCCAATATAACATATTTAATATAGTGTATATTATATGAATTAATTATATCAGTTATGTTTTAGCAAAAGTCTTTCTGAACCCAAGATAACAGAGAGGAATCGGTCCACTGTAGAGTTATGGTTTCCAATATGTTATTATGCTTAGCAACTGTTGCTTTCATGACTACATAATCTATATGCAAATAATGAGGAAAACTGTAATATAAAAATGGTTGGGGTGTAAGGCTGCATTGCATAATAGATTTTGGAGATTAGAGAATAAGAGAGCAAGAAGAATTAAAGGACAATGTATCAAAACAGTGCTTTGATCATAGATATGAAAAGAGCAGCTTAATTTTAATTATTCACAGATATGCTATATGGAGCATAGCTGTAGTAAGTGTTCTATTGCATATTTTATACATTTAATGAGGATTTAAGGTCAAAATGCTATAGACTGTTCAAGCAGGCCACTTGTGAAAGTTTCATTAGACCTGTAAGAAAAAGCTAGCATCAAAACAGACTTCTCAATCTTATTGTCACCAAGAGCTCTCAAAATTCCTGTTTATTTGTAATTCAGGGAAAGCACTATCATAATCTGTTTTCACAGCAATGTGGAAATGATTCTTGGCTAACTTTTATGCAACCTTTAGATATATAAAAAGCAGAGGTGGTTTAGGGGTTAGAATGAATATTACAGGCTGATTCTGCCCACACAGCAAAAGTTTGATCCTGACTGGTTCAAGGTTGACTTAGCGGCCAATCCTTCTGAGGTTGGTAAAATGAAGTCCTAGATTGTTGGGAGCTAATATGCTACTCTGTAAACCACTCAGAGAGTGCTGTAAAGCACTAGGGAGCAGTATATAAGTTTAAGTGTTATTGTTATGTAACAAGTTGGTTCGGTTATGGCATTTTAAAGACAGTCCCTATACAGATAGCCACATTTCTTAGCAGGTAATTCTGAAATGATGCATGATGGGGTCAGTGGTGGGTTTCAAAAATTGTTTGAACCTACTCTGTGGGTGTGGCCTCCTTTGTGGGAGTGGCTTGTCACCTATGTGACTGGATGGGAGTGGCTTGCCGCCCATGTGACCAGATATGAAGATGCCGACAACACTTGTCAGAACCACCTTGAATTACCTCACACATAGCACTGGCATGCATAAGAATATGATGTAAACTTGTTTTTTAGTGTAGAATAATCATATCCAAGGACCAGTGGTGGGTTTCAAAATTTTTTGGAACCTCTTCTGTAAGTGTGGCCTGCTTTCCGAGTCCACTGGTAGAACCTCTTCTAACCGGTTCGGTAGATTTGATGAACTGGTTCTACCGAATAGGTGCGAACTGGTTGGAACCCACCTCTGGATGGGGTGAGCAGAACCCAAAACATATATGCAAGTTGCCATAAGGAATGCCTTAAAGCCTCAAATTATTGGAACAGGCCAGACAGCTTTTCTTCTATTTGTCTTAATTGTTAGCTACCAGCGTCATGCATGTGAAACAGGTGGCCATATAAATTTAATAGAAATGAATAAATAAATAAAAATGAATCAGAAAAAGGTATTTATTCTTGTGGTAGAATAATAGGCTTTGGCCTCAAATGTGCAGAAAACAACATTCACGGCCAACTACAATGGCATCCAAATTATGGCACATGCATGATGATACGATTATATCTTATTTTCTGATTTTTTAATGCGAAACACAGCATGCGTATGATGACATCACACATACCTTAGTTGGCCCTCATTAATATGCTCCAAAAATTTTTTAGGTTTATATCAATGTTCCTCTCTGCAACTATTGGAAATAGAGAAATCCCTGGTCAAAAAAGATTTCTACTTTTCCAGTATTGTTAACATAGAAAGAGAAAAGAGAGTTTTTAATCTCCTATTCCACAGTAAATTTGTTGAAGATTGTGCTAGAAGCAGAGTGTAAAGAAAATAATCTTTATTTGCTCTCTTTCCTGGCACCACTATGCTTAAGGATGGGAGAGTTTTTATATAAAATGCACATGCCCACATTCATTCAGCCATGTCTTTACCACCTTAACTTTATAAACTAAGGAATCAAAGCAGAGTGGAAGAACCTACATAATTCTGTGATGAGGTCTCAGCTGCGCATGGAAGTGAATTGCAATTTTCTGTAAATTTATCCAAATGTTCAAGCAAACCTATTAGAATACAGTGGAGGGGCAATCAATGTTCTGCAGCCATCACCATGAGCATATCAAGGCTGATTAAGCTGATGTCTAAATTGCACTGGTTAATTTTGTTAATTCCTAATTTGCAGGTTTTCCAAGCAGTAGGAAGTAGTTAAACACTAGAAAAACACAGCATGGTATAAAAGGAGAAATCCTTTCTTTTACATTCAAATTATGGGAAATGTTTTCTTTAAAAAGAAAAGGCTGTTGGTCTTCCAGGTGATGCTGTAACAACATTAAGGAAACACAGAAGGCATTCTGTAGGGGAGGGGGAATCACATTTGTATTGGTGGGAGCTTTAAAGGCACCATGTGAGGTCCAAGCAAATTCCAATTTATACAGCGAAACTTTTATTCTTTTAATTTCCAATCCAGGAAAAACAGACATATTAAAAACAATTTCCAATTAGTTTGGAAGAACTGGTAGGGGAAGGTTTAAAAAGTGTAGGAATCAAGCCATCCTATTACTCACTGTAAATAAGTTCAAACAGTATTATAGAAAATGATTATTCACACAAGGCAAAATAATCAGAAAGATTTACATGTGCCACACAAACATACAAAAATGTTTTACACAATTCTCCATGAAAAAATATCATTTTGCCTTGTAACGGAAGCATCTCATTGATAGTGTTAATCACAACTGCACAAGTAGCGAATTGGATGGAAAGTGCTTAATATTTTATCTCCTTCCACTTGGGGGGAAATGTTAATTATGCCTACTTCTATAGAATGAAGTCTTTGGTAATATGTCTGAGAATTTTTTTACAATGGCTCTTTTGTACCTTGCTTGGTAAGTTCTGAGATGTCATACTTGTATATAACAGAGGGAGCTGTCAAATCTCATTTTCATATAAAGGGACATAATACATACTTATTATTTCAATTTACATTCCATGATTTGCTCACAGAACACTCCTTCCTTCAATATTTTTTAAATGTATGAACCCATAAAATGTTTAGATATGCCAGGGATAACCAAAAATTGGCATTCCTACAATTTGATGGTAGTGGGCACATTGCAAAATTTGATGATTTGTAATGGGCATATTCACAAAATAGGTGCCCTGATAGTATGGTTAATTACAAAATATTTACTTACCAGAAGCCAAAGTTATAAAGTTACTGCCTATGTCCTATGGGAGACTCTAAGAATACTTTCTACCAGTTGTATCAGCAGGGTTGGGCAGGCTGATGAAAGTGGCATTGTGGCATTGTGATAAAAGTTTCACCCCTTTTGTATAAGTATTGTGATGTTTGCAATTCAATGTCATAGAACCTTTGACATTTCTGATCAAAATGGTGAGATAGTATATAACTGCTATATACTACCATTCTACCTTTGTCTTAATTCCATGTTTATTTTTCTTCTAAACAAGAACTGTCAAACATGTGATTTGTTGGCCGGATGCAGGGGTGAGTTTCAACCGGTTCGCGGCAGTCCCTGCAAACCGGTAAGTAACTTCCGGGAACGGCGAAGCCCCCCCCCGCGCCCGCGCGCACCCGCACCCGCTCCTTACCCGGTTTTGATGAATTCTGCGCTTCCACGCATGTGCAGGACGCATACAGCGCCTGCGCGATCCTCCAGGAGCAGCTGGAGCATCGCACAGACGCTAGTACGCATGCGTGCACTGCGCACATGCACGCGCACGCCACATGCGTGCGCGAGGATGCCACACACGTGCACGAGGACGCCGCCGGCCTCGTTCCAACCGAACCGGTTGGAACGGGGCGAGAAACCCATCCCTGGCCGGATGTATCACACACTAGCCACGCCCAGTTTAGCTAAGGGAAAAAAGTCGTAATACGTCACATGATGCCGTGAGTTTGACATTCCTGTTCTAATTGAACCATTGAGACTTCAGTCATCTTTGCCTCTGGAAATTAAGTTAGAAAATATTTGACACTGACACTATGCTTTTATATATTCTAGTTTCCATTAAAAAAAAATGAAGCAATAAATGAGATAAGGCAGGAAGCCTGTAAGGTGCTGAGTGAGATATCCAACAGACATATTAAAACTTGCAAGATCACATGATGATCATTTTATAACTTGATAATTTTTAAGAAAAAAGTCAAGGCAGGTGCTATCAGTGATCTTTGTGTGCTCTGGTTGAGAAACTTAGCTTACCTACTCTTCCTGAAAGCCGCTTTATTTTACTCACAGTAAAAAAAAAAAAAATCCAGAAAAAAATTGTGGGGTCCTTGCTGCTTTCTAAATTTGCTTGTTTTCTAGCAAACATTTTATTACCCAAAATAGGTAACATCAGCAGTTTGGGTAAGGAAACATCTGCAAGAAAATTGTCAAGTTCAGAGAGCACCAAGGACCCCTCATTTCAACCCTGAGCTACAAATATTCTCCTTTAAAAAAAATATGTTGTTTTCACGATGCATAACACATTTACTAAATCCAATGGATTCAGTTTGATCCAACTTTAGATGATTTTAAAAAGAGAAGAAAAAGTAAATTACACAACATGTAGCATAGTATATAAACAAGACCAAAATAAAGCACTTTGGGAAATTCTGTTTAAAATTTAAAATGTGTATGCTACAAATTTTGTATCTTGGAGCGAAGGGAAGGACGCGACAAGAAGTATGAGGAAGTGACTTTATTCAGCTCATAGTAAACTGCGATTCAACGTGGCGTGGTTCGCGCCAAACATTTATACCCCCGGGTTTGAACGAGGAGCCAATGGGGCGTCGAGTAGCTCGACCAATCAGGGTGAAGATTGAACCGGCTCCGCCCGGGAACCAATCAGGAAAGGAGTCCTTTATACACGCGTTCGTATTTCCCGCGCTAGTATTCAACACCCCTCCCCCCCCAGTCAAAGAGTTCCTTTAGGAAGGGCAAACATAGTCTTGTAGGTAGGCGGGACGGTGGCGTTCTCGTCCCGATCTTCGTGGCTCCCCGGCGGCCGTCGACGGGGGGGAAGCCGCCGGCGGAGGCGTGTCTGTGGTGGGGCGGTGAACCTGCGGTGCGGTCCCGTGAGAGAGCGCTGGCCCCGGGCCCCGTGCCCGAAGTCCATCTGTCCGGGGCGGTGTTTCCGTGGCGGCCGGAGTGTCCGGTAGCGGCTCCGTGCAGTCCGGTAGGGGTGTAGGTTCAGAGTCTCGATAAGGGGTTCGAGGAAGGGAATAGCCGGGTGGGGTGCGCCTGTTCGGAAAGTTCGCATCGGCTTGTCTCCCGTTCCCCGGTTGGAAACGGTCCGTAGGGAAAAGAGTCAACGAAGGTGGCTCCGGCTGAGAGCGGGTGTCTGAGGGACTTGGGCCGTCTGTTTCCGCGGGGAGACGACGCCTTAATTGGTCCACGTGGCGCCTCCATTGTATTCCGTCGGCCAGGCCGACCCTGAAGGAACAGGGGCCAGTCAGGGCTGTGATGGTTGCGGGAACCCACCGTGGATCCCCAGAAAAAGAGCGGGCCCATACAGGATCCCCTAACTTAAACGCGTGGGAAGGGAGGGCCCCCAGGTTGCTCGGCAGATCCCCTGCGTAAAGTGGATGGAGTCTGTCTAGGGGTGTTCGCAATCTCCTACCCATCAAGAGCTCCGCGGGACTTTTATTAGTCGTTGGGCAGGGTATGGAGTGTTGGCTCAAGAGGTAAGCCGCCACTCTTTCTTGCCAGTCGCCCTGGCCCATGCGGCCCAAGGCTTCTTTCGCTGAGCGAACTGCGCGCTCCGCCCGGCCATTACTAGCTGGGTGATAGGGGGCTGTGGCCGCGTGTCTGATTCCTTGCTCGGCCAGGAATTCTTGGAACGTGGTGGAGGTAAACTGGGGCCCGTTATCGGAAACTATCACATCCGGTAACCCATGGGTAGCGAACATCTTACGCAGGGCCCTCACTGTACTCTCCGCTGTGGTGGAGGTCATGATTACCAGCTCCACCCACTTAGAGTAAGCATCTACCACTATCATAAAGTTTCGGCCGTGAAAGGGACCGGCGAAATCAATATGTAAACGGGACCATGGGCCTCTAGGGATTTCCCACTCGCGAGGAGCGGCTGTGGGGGGATTCGGCCTAGAATTTTGGCATATTCTACATCGGCCTACATAATCTGCGATTTCGGAATCTAGCAAGGGCCACCACACATAGCTACGGGCTAACGCTTTCATTCGCGCTATGCCTGGGTGGTTTTTATGGAGTGCAGGCAGGATTCGTGCCCGCAGGGCTGTGGGGATCACTACCCTATCCCCCCAGACAAGACACCCCCCGTGAAGGGCGAGTTCGGCTTGTCGCACTTTAAATGGACGGAATTCTTCCGCTACCTTTTCCGTGGGCCACCCCCTCAAAACCCATGAAGCAACCTGAGATAGGACGGGGTCAGCCTTTGTGCAGGCTGCAACGTCCGCGGCCGAGACGGGGAGATCGGATTCGGCGATGGACAGAACAGAGAGCGCGGGCACGTGGGCTGTGTCCGTCTCTGGCAGAGGGCAACGGCTTAGAGCGTCTGCGTGCCCTAGCTGTTTGCCCGGACGGTATAACAGCGTATACGAATACGCTGTTAGGAACTCCGTCCACCGAGTCATGCGGGGGGACAAAATGGGGGGAGTTGGCTTGTCGCCCGCCAGTAGCCCCAGGAGGGGCTTGTGATCCGTGACCAGGGTGAAATTCCTACCGTAGAGGTAGTCATGGAACCGCTTAATGCCGGAGACTGCAGCCAGGGCCTCTTTATCGATTTGACTGTAGTTCCGCTCCGTGGAGGAGAGTGTCCGGGAATAGAAAGCTATGGGGGCTTCTGAGCCGTTCGGGAGGATGTGGCTCAGAACCGCCCCTACGCCATAGGGGGAGGCGTCGCAAGTCAGTATTAGAGGCATCCTATCGCTGTACTGGATCAGGACTGCCGATGAAGTTAAAATATCCTTTATAGCCGCGAACGCGTGTGCTTCACGGCTACCCCATTTCCAGGCCGCTGACCGGTCCAGTAGTCGGTGTAGCGGCTCAGCTAGTGATGCCTTGTGGGGGATAAAAGGGGCGTAGAAGTTTAAAAGCCCCAGGAAGGCCTGTAATTCCGCCCTAGAGGTGGGTGCGGGTGCGTTTTTGATGGCGGCAACTTTGGAAGGAGTGGGGTGGATGCCTTGTGCATCGATGAGGAACCCCAAGAATTCGACTTTAGGAACAGCAATTTCGCATTTGCTGCGCTTTAATTTCAGTCCTGCCTCCCTAAAACGTGTTAGGACCTCCCGCAGTGTTTTCAGGAGTTCCGAGTGACTGGGGGCTGCGACCAGGACATCGTCGAAGTAGGGAACGACGCCTGGGAGCCCATGGAGCAGCCGCTCCATGAGGCTCTGGAAAATCCCAGGGGCGACCGAGACGCCGAATTGTAGGCGGCGGCAACGGAAGGCCCCGCGGTGGGTGACGATGGTCTGGGCTGTAGCCGCATCGTCGTCTACGGGAAGCTGCTGGTAGGCCTGTGCCATGTCTAGCTTGGCGAAAATGCGGCCCTGTCCTAAAGAGTGGAGTAGGTGCTGCACTACGGGAACCGGATACGGGTTTGCCTGCAGGGCCAAATTGATGGTCGACTTGTAGTCGGCACATATCCTCACCGATCCGTCGGGTTTGACCGGGAGGACTATGGGGGTTTCCCAACGGGCGTGATCTACGGGCTCGAGTACCCCCTGCTCGATAAGTTTATCCAGTTCAGCGTCTACCTTTGCTCTCAATGCGAAAGGGACCCTGCGTGCCTTCAGCCTAACGGGAGCGACCTGGGGATCAAGGCAGAGGGAAATGGGGGTGCCCTTGTAACAACCCAATCTCCCATCGAACACATCCGCGAACTCGTCTAGGACGCTATCTGCGGAGAGGGGAACTACCCTGTGCACCCCTTCTATGGTGAGGCCCAAGGCGGGAAACCATTCCAACCCCAGGAGAGCGGGCAGGTCGTTCCTGACGATTAGGACTGGGAGTTTCCCCTTAAAATTCCCGTATTCCACCCGGATGTGGAATATCCCAGCTGTGGGAATCCCATTTCCCTGGTAGTCTAGGAGGGAGACCCCGACGGGGCGCAATCTGCTCTGGGGAACCCCGGGACAAAGGCGGGAAAACAAAGCCCAAGATAGGAGAGAACGGGAAGACCCGGAGTCCACCTCCATTTGACAAAGCTGACCTTCGAGTCGGACGGCGGTGCTTATCTTGCGGCTACCAGCGGGAACGTGGGATGCCTGGTAGACCACGCAGTCGGCGCTGGAGGGCTGGTAGGTTGAATGGCAGTCCTCAGCTCGCCTCGCGGAACGTGGCTGTTGGCGGCGTTGCGGTTGCGATGCCTGGCGCTGGTCGCTGGGCTGTATGAACGATGGGGCTGGCAGGAGAGCCCGGCAGACCCTGGCGAGGTGCCCTTCTCCTCGGCAGCGGCGGCAGACGGCAGAACGGAACGGGCAGGCTGCGCGGCTGTGGCGGCCGCCGCATCCGCGGCAAGGTGCGTTTACGGCTGGCTGAGCGGGCGTCGGTGGTTGCTGGGGTGGCCTCCGCTTCGGCTGCGTCCTCATTTGTCCGACGATTTCTTCCTCCTCCTCCTCCTCGTCTTCGGCAGGGGAGAGGTCGTCGACGAGGTGCGTCTGGGTGGACGGCCCCGCGGCGGCTTGCGCGGGGGGTTCAGCTGGAGGCGTTCCATGTCGGCCGTGGATTGTTCGGACAGTTCGGCTGCTCGTGCTGTCTCCACGGCTTGCAACAGGGTGATTTTGTGATTCCGGAGCATGCGGCTGCGCAATTGCACGTCGCGGACCCCGCACACAAACTGCTCCGCGAGGTTCTCCTCCAGGTCTGCAAAATCACACTGGGCGGCCACAGTGCGCAAAGCCTCCAGGAACTGGCTGATGGATTCATTGGGCTTTTGCACTCGGCGGCGGAAAGCGAAACGGCGTGCAAATAGAGAGGGTGAGGGAGCGTAGTGGTTCCTCAGCCTGGACATCAGCTCGTCCCACCCAAGTTTGTAGGCTGGCCTCGGGGTGGCCAGGGCTCTCGCAGAGGCGAACATGGAAGGCTCACAGCAGGACAGGAAGAAGCTGCATTTCTCCTCGTCGGTCTGAGCCTGGTTCTTCGAGGCGATTAGGTAACACTCGAACCGCTCCATGAACCCGTCCCATGATTCTCCGGTGGCTACGCCGAATGGCGCGAAAGGAGGAAGCGACGATGCCATCGTGGTGTGGAGGCGGAGAGAGAGAGAGGAAAGGCGGAGAAAATTTCGCGTTCGCTGCCGGGGTTCTCAGTCTGAGATAGCGTTCGAGCTGGTTCAGACGCGGTGGCAGCTGGCTGTTCTTCTCCGTGGTCGCGGGAATCGGGATCCCATCCTCGTCGCCAGTTTTGTATCTTGGAGCGAAGGGAAGGACGCGACAAGAAGTATGAGGAAGTGACTTTATTCAGCTCATAGTAAACTGCGATTCAACGTGGCGTGGTTCGCGCCAAACATTTATACCCCCGGGTTTGAACGAGGAGCCAATGGGGCGTCGAGTAGCTCGACCAATCAGGGTGAAGATTGAACCGGCTCCGCCCGGGAACCAATCAGGAAAGGAGTCCTTTATACACGCGTTCGTATTTCCCGCGCTAGTATTCAACAACAAATACTTAATGCAAATTGCTCCAAATGCTACTAAATGCTACTTCCATTTTCCTGAAAGAGTCATTCAGCATTTCATGACCACTGAGCATGTTTTAACTGCTATCATTTTTTCCCCCTGGAATTTCTCTCTTTATATTGGTCTTCAAGAGTTTTTGTTTGTTGGTTCTTTGCAAACACTGCAAAGTTATCTATGTTTGTTTATATATCCTTCCTTTGTCTGATTAATATAATTTTGACTATATAAGAACCAGAAAATGTAGAATTAAGATGGAGTATTGTTATTATTTATTTATTATGAAATTTAATTGATTTACTTAGAATTAATACATATCAGTTGAACTTCTATGTTTTGACAGTGTAGCACTAATGTACCAATCCTTCTATTTAATTTATGATTTATGTAGCAACTTGAAATCATTTCTGACAATGTACAGTTGTGTTTATAACTTGATATTTCAACCTCTGATCTTTTATTCTGAACATCTGTGGAATAACTGTATCATGTAAGAATAAAACAGACTATCAAATCAATATAACTGATTTGAGAGTGTTTTAAGCAATGTTTACATTTGATCTGGATTTTATCTGCCAAACTATAAGCACAAAGGAACAGAAGATTGACAAGACAAGAAGCTGAGGTAGTACCTTTGGATGGTCTTCATTTTCTTTGTCTGCTGCTTCTAATACATATTTTGTTGTATTAATTTTGTTGTATTAATAGCAGTGTTCCAATATCTCAGGGGTTGCCACAAAGAAGAGGGAGCCAAACTATTCTTCAAAGCACCTGAGGGTAGAACAAGAACCAATGGGTGGAATCAAGGAGAGAAGTAATTTAGAGCTGAGGAGATATTGCCTGACAGTTAGAACAATTAATCAGTGCAACAACTTGCTTCCGGAAGTTGTGAATGCTCCAGCACTGGAAGTTTTTAAGAAGATGTTGGATAACCATTTGTCTGAAGTGGTGTAGGGTAGGTGTAGGTCCCTTCCAACTCTGTTATTCTATTCTAATGCAATGTAATTCCAAAATGATCATCTGTCAATTGGCTTGCAGCGTTGCTTTCAATATCCTTCATACAAGATAAAGTGGGATTTGTTTTCTCTAAAATATCTTTAACACAGTAGAATACTATCAAGGCTAAATTGTTAATGGGATCAAAATGGTTGGGCAGTAAGTAAATATAAATTCTCATCTGATGTAGGATCAAATTTATTACAGGTGTTCAGCAATGCAGAAAAAATACAAAGTTTAGCAATGAAGTACGAACTGTTCTTTCTACAGGTGATACATTGGAATGATCTCCCTTTTTCTTCCAATCTTTATTCTGTATTGAAAGTTAATTAAGTAATGCATCAAGAACATAAAGTGGTAACAATTTATAACCTTGGGCTTATTTGGGGATTTTAACAACTGGAGTGTATTTTCTTTTATTGCTGTATACCTATTAATAACCACCCTTCAGATATAGCTTCACAATTACCCATTTTGGTTTGAAAAATAAAGCTGGCCAAATTATAAATAAAGTGGCACTGCAGAGCACTAAAAATAAATTGCAAACAGACACTAAAAAGTAAAAGATATTTATCTTGTTGCCAAAGATAATTTTATTGAGCTACTAACAGAAATCTGCACATTTTATTCTCTATGAGCATAAATTTGTTAGCTGTTTCTTTTCTTTTCAGTTCATGAGCTTGAATGGTGGAAGCCTAGGATTCTTCTATTTCTCCAGTTATGACTTTATGAGAGGATATTGATTAATTTGGATGAGAACCTTCCTTCCTTCCTTCCTTCCTTCCTTCCTTCCTTCCTTCCTTCCTTCCTTCCTTCCTTCCTTCCTTCCTCCCTTCCTTCCTGACTCCCTCCCTCCCTCCCTCCCTCCCTTCCCTCCCTCTCTTCTTTCCCCCTCTCTCTCACACATGCATACACATGCACACATTGTCATTTGGCAAAGGAGAGTTACAACTGAATTTTGTTCAAACTAATTAACCCTTGTCTTTAATTTAATTGTTGGATTAAATTATGTTTTATGCTATAACTAAATTATGCTTTCCTGCTGTGAGAAAACAATACTTCAAGGGTCCACCAGTGACCTGAAATCATATTTCTCTGGTAAGGAAATGGTGGTTTCTGAATACAGAATTGTATTTATGGGAGAGATTTAGCGTTATCTCAACCCAATAGTCCATTCATTATATTAAGTCATTTCCTGTCGTATTGACTGTACACAGAATGATGCAGCAATATTTTAAAGATATAAAAATATATTGTTGTCTCTGTAAAATACCTTACAATATCTGCTTAAAGAGAGGGAATTATTACTAAATGGTTCAGGTGCATTCCTTATTATTTTGTTCCTTTAATTAAAATAAATAGATATGAATTTCAGTACCAAATCATAGGTATCTCCCCTAGTAGTATTAAAAAAAAAATCCAGAAGAGCCAACTAAAGCTTTAAATAAGACATCTGGATGATGAATCAATCAATAAATTATGAGTAAGCATAATATGTAATTTGGACAAAATTTCCTGGCAAATTTCCCAGAACATAGTTATAATGACCAAAATTATAGTGTCTTAAAAACATCCTGTTATTAATATCAGGAAAACATCAACCAAGGTGAAAACATTTTGCTTAAAGTCAAGAATATTACATATGCAGTTAAAGTTCTCAACCATAAAATATTATCTGATGTCCATTACTGATTTAATATTGACAAGACATGGAACCAGTGGTGGGTTTCAAAAAATTTTCGAACCTACTCTGTGGGTGTGGCCTCCTTTGTGGGAGTGGCTTGCTGGCCATGTGACCTGGTGGGAGTGGCTTGCCGACCATGTGTTCTCTCTCTCTCTCTCTCTCTCTCTCTCTCTCTCTCTCTCTCTCTCTCTCTCTCTCTCTTTCCTTCCTTTTGGCTTCTGTCCCTTTTTCTTTTTTTCTTTCATCTCTCACATTTTCTGTCTTTCTTTTTTCTTTTTTTATTTCTTTCTTCCTTTATTTCTTTTTCTCTTTCTCTCTCTGTGTGAGTCTGTGTGTGTGTGTGTGTGTGTGTGTGTGTGTGTGTGTGTGTGTGTGTGTGTGTCAGTGGTGGGTTTCAAAAAAATTTTGGAACCTCTTCTGTAGGTGTGGCCTGCTTTCTGGTGGAACCTCTTCTAACCGGTTCGGTAGATTTGACGAACCGGTTCTACCGAACTGGTGCAAACTGGTAGGAACCCACCTCTGCATGGAACATATCCCAAATGCTGTTGTTTGCCAGGAAAGCTATGTAGAATTTCTAAATTCCTAGAAGAGGCAGCCATTGTATTAGTGGACTGGTTAGTGGAGAGAAATATGTCCACCTGAATAATGAAATACATTGACTATCAGTCTTTCTAGTAGTGTGATTGTACTTACCTTATTGAGTTTTAATAGTTTTAATTTTATTGGGTCTAATAGTTGCTCAAAAGAGGTACTTTCTTCTGAAGAGGAAAGTCCATTCTGTGTTCTTGCTGTCACGTATGTTTCTTTTCTCAATTTTTGTGGCTACTTTTTTCCCATTGCTGTTCATGCCTGTTCAGATTCATAACATCCCAAAGCAGAATTTGTCTCAGAATGCTCTCCAAGTGTCAGTTCCACTAGATAAAACCAGTCCAAGAAAACATTTCCTGAAATAGAATTTAGATTTTTTTTCTCAGTTTATCAAAATATAAAATATAGAAATACAAAGAAAAATGAAGATAATGGGAAAATAAGAGAGAAAGGGAGGAAGAGAGAAAAGTGTAGGGGAAAGGGGAAAAAGAAAAAGCATTGACGTCCAACTTGATTTGGTGCAGAAAAATAGGTAGTAACATAAAACCCATATTTTTTACTTTTCTCTATAATACATTTTATTTATTTCATTTTCATTTTCATTTTATACAATCACTTATATACTGTGCATAAAAAAAAGGAAAAAAAAAACCCAACATAACACTTCATTCCCCCATACACCCTCTCTTCTCCCCCTCCAACTTTCCTTTCACCCCTCCAGCATTCCCCTCTTCTACTTCCCTACCCCCTCAGACATCTCCCCCTCCCTCCATCTCACCCTCCTTACATTCCCTCTCACTCCCTCTTTACTTCTCCCTTCTCTTTCCCTCTTCTCCTCACTTTGGTGTATCCATACAATTCAGTTTGTTTTTAAAATAAAAGTAGAAAAAGAAAAAAAGAAAAAAAAGAAAAACGAGCCGCAGTATACAAGTGAATTCTTATTGTTCTAAGGATTGAAACTGTAATTCCACCCTCCCCCCTCCCCCCTATAATCCCCCCTCCCTAACCCCCTTACGGCTTCGCAGGTCCCATACCCGGCATAATTCTTTAACAAGCATTTGAGTATAATAAGGCCAGCTAACTTTAAAATTAAAAAAAATAAGATAAAAGTAAAGCCAAAAAGAAAAAGGAAAAATAGTAGAAAATAAGAAATTAAAAAAAAAACACACACTCACACACAAAAAGAAGAAAGAAACAAAAAGGGTCAATAAACCCACTACGTTAACACAGCTTCCCATTATCTGTAAATCTTAAACAATGTAGCTCATTCCAAATTTCGGTTATTTTGCTACTTGCAGGGTTTCAAACTGTATTAGAGCCAGGTAAGTTGATCAATTAGGATTCCCCAACTAAAAGTCTCATTGCTTTGTCTATCTATTCAGACCTTTAATTTATCTCTTTTTTATCCAAATATCCAAACCTTTCTATAACACCATTAAACTCAAATACTTCTTTCATTTTTCATTTCCAACACCTCCCTTTCTATCCTTACCCACCTCCACATATAAATTTTTTACCTTCCACGCTGCCTTTATCCATATCCACATATATATTTTATCCACATTCATTGCTCCTCCCATGTTTACTCCACTTTCCTGAAGATCCTCCGACCAATCTTTCTTAACCTTATATTGAGATAGCAACTCAAACAAACATCAGCTTGCGTTCTAGCCCCAGGTAATCTAGTTAAGCTTTCGCTACCCCTCCCTCTCCCACGCACCTCCCAACTCCGTTCGTCCCAAACCACAACTCAAAAAGATCACAATTTCCGCTCTCCTCGCCTAAGAAAATAGTTCATGCGCAATTTGAGTTAGAGTTCAGACAAAACTTATGTACAATATATGTCCACAATCAGCAACGCTTCTTTCAGTCTCCATGTCTCATCATCGATATGCCACTTTTCCATTTTATCCCAGACGGAAATCATAAAGCTTTAAAAACAACGCTTAGTCTTTATTCTTTAGTCTTCTGCCCTTCCGGAAGAGAAAAGCAACACCCTCCGCCTTGTAGCCACGTGTCTCGCTGTTTATCTTCTCCTTCTCCTTGTCTCTCTCCAGGTCCGGATGAATCAGGAAGTCCCGCCTTCAGGGTCTCGTAGTAAAATTTTCGGGCTTCACAGACAGAATTAATGCGATGTTTTTGGTTGCCAAATGTAACTGTAATACCAGCTGGGACTTCCCATTTATATGGAATCTGAGAGTTTCTGAGTTCTTCGGTTAAGAAAGCGTACTGTCTTCTTGTTCTTAATATTTGAAATGGTATCTCTTTAAAAACAATCAAGTCCTCCCCATCAATTCTCAACCTCTTTCCGTAAAGCCTCTGTATTATCTCATTTCTAGATTCCCTTGTAGTAAAGTATATTATTATGTCCCTCGGAAGCTGTCGCTGTTTTGCTACCCAGGAATTCTGGCGGTAAATTCTTTGAATCTGCCAATCAAAGTTAAGTCCCGGACTTCCCACCAAGCGGCTGAAAGCCTCAAAGAAGGTCTGTTTCAAATTCTCCTGTTGGTTTTCACACAGTCCTCTAACTCTTATAGCAAAGGCAGTCTTATCATAATTTATCATGACAAGTTCTTTTTGAACAGTTTCAATTTCCTGTTGCAACGTTTGAATTTTTGATATCAGATTAAGGTTAGTTTCTTCCAAAAGTTCCAATTTGTCCTCCGTTTCAGCAATATAATCTGTCATGACTGTCATTACTCCGATCATATCCTGCTTTGCCTGAGCAATTTTAGCATCAAATTGATCACATAAATCCGATATCAGTTGATTAATCTCCTGTCTGAAATCATTAAGCGTTTTGAGAAGAAATTCTTGTGTTAGCAAATCTCCCGTGGAGGGTGTAGGAGACAAGGGTAGCGACTTCATAGCAGTTTTTGGAGATATGTTATTAAGGAAGCGCTTCTGTTTAGATTTGGGAGCCATTCCAGAATAAAAATAAAAGACAAGCAATCAAGCGAGCCAAAAATCAAAGTCTCTGCTCCCCTCAGTTAATCTTTTAGCAATTAGTACGGAGAAGCCTTCAGGAGGGTAGGGCTAACTAAGTACGTCACATCAAACACAAAAGCTACGAGATCGCCATCTTGTGACACAGCTAAAAAAGAAAGGGAGCCTTTTGCGAAATTGAAGCTGGTATTTTAAATAGTAAAGGAAGAAATTCCTCGGGAATGGTCCCCGCCCGGATTGACTTTTAAATAGCTTAGCTTTGTCCTGGGGGGGGAGGCAATCTGCCTAGGCTGCAAAAAAGGCAGCGCGGAAAACTGGCCGGAGTAAAGGCTCAGCTAATGTTGAACCTCTTCTCCATTCACAGCAAAAAGAAAAGCTATGAATTACAAAGAGATCCTAACGACTGACCTTCTCCCTGCCCCTTTCTGCCAGAAAGGGGAGATATCTATAGATCTTATAAGATATACGAACCAGAGTCCTGGCAGGAGCTTTGTTGAGCTCCCGACGGCGGCAGCTCCACCCCTCGAAGCCCTCCCATATTTTTTACTTTTATATTATAGTGTATTCTAACTATTTCTATAACAACAAATCTATCTAATCAGCAAAACCCTAAAACAAAGTTTCATTTTTTCCCCACCTCAACTTCAACAGCAGTGTCGAACTAGAAACAAAATTAATTGTGTTCTTTTCTTTAATCAAAGCAGTCAACTTAGCCATCTCTGCTAACTCCAGAAAACATTTTCTCAACAAGATTAAAACTACTTTTACTGAGATTGGCTATAAAAACAGAATCTTACAGGTCTGATTATGCTGTACTTCCAACTATTACTTCTAGCTCAGCAAATTAGTGACATATTTGTCTGAGTTGCTTCCAAATGTTATTTCGTTGTTCCTGATTTAACATATCTTTTACCTCTTGTCTCCCTGGCATTTATTTTTCCTTCTGTGATATATTTGAAAACATAGAAAAGCTAAAACAGAAATATTTTAATAATCAAAGAAAGGAACAGTTCTGAATTCTGATCATGTTGCACTATAACTGATATCAAAAAACTCTAATGATTACAGTGACATACAGAAGTTTGTATTATCTAGTCTTTACATGCAATATATATAAAATGAATTTAAAATATTAATCTTATCCTGGGATAATTAATGCAATTAAATATAATCTTGATTCAATAATTTTACGTGCTCAAATTTCAATTTCAAATTTTATAAAACAAACAAATAAACTTCAGCCCTAGTAACCACATAGATTCATAGCAGAAGTATGCAACCTTGCTTTCTTCTAATATTTCCCCCCACCCCCTTTTAAAGTTTTCTAGTCTAACCTACAGCCCTGAGATGGTGCTTAAACATCCAAATATTAGTGAGGTCTGATCCTGCCTACGTTTCTAGTATTGATCAGGTTTGATCAGTTGGGCTGGTTCCCCTGGAACAAACAATTAGAAAATTTCATGAGTGACAGGATAATACTAATGCATTATGTTTTACATCTGTAATAGATTATTCATAGAATGAATTGAAAATATACAACTAATCTTATACCTTGCCATTACATTTCAGTTTAGTTCAGAAAATGCTTATAATCTGCAGTACGTATTCTGATTTTTTTTCTTTTTGTGCTGTATATTCTTTTTGTGCCTGTATAAAGCTGTTGTCTTTTGCTCTCTACATATTTGTGCACCAGTTGTGTTAAATTGATAGAATAGGCAATTTACTTTAATTATTAAATCTGGTTCAATATTTAATTTCTTTTAATAAAAGTGGTCCTGGAAAATGTGTGGATTTAATTGATAGGTATTAGTATTCTATCATTTAGAATAGATTAAATATTTAATATAGAGCACTACTTTAAATTATTTAGTACTGAGATAAGATAACATGGATTTTCCCCCCATATCAAAGTAGTGGGAATAATAAAAAGCCATATTTCAATTATAGGTTTTCCTCACACCCATATATTTATAAAATAAAATCATTGATTCATTTATAGACAAAACAACCTAACCTATCTTTGCTTAATGGAACCTTCCATAAGCAAGCCTATCAAAAAGCTAGAAAACTCAGTGGGGTGTTAATATACAGTGCATATCAAGAGACAATTAAGGGATACAGAATATAATACCACTGTTTAAAATGACTGAAATAGCTACTTAAAATTTCTAGCTAGGATACGCAACTAAGCATATCACACATTTTACTCTAATAGCTACTCAGAATTGTGATATTATAATGGTGTTGAGAAACAATAATATCACCTCCCAGTACTCACCAGTATCACACTGTGTTATATTACAAAATGCTGGTGGCTCACAGCCACCCATGGCCTCCCGTAATATTATGTAGCTCTTGAATTATTTCTGGCTGTACTTGATGCAAGATTTGATGTAGACAAGCAGTACATGGATATTTTCGTGGGGCATTTATTTGATGTGAATTGAGGCAGGACTTTCATTTTATGTGAACTGAACCTTAGTATACAGCAATCTCACACAATATGTAGTTGTCAGAGCCAATTGAAACACATGGATCATGTGAATCTTGGTAACTCTTGTTGTTGGCTTCAGTCTTAGACTGGAGAGTAGAGACTTGACTAGATTAGACTCCCGTTAGGAAGATCCATATAGGCAGAGTTTCTTCCTGAGTGGATGTCCTGACAGCATCTCCTATTAATTGTCCTATTTATGTCACATTGTGTTTACAGCCTTTATCAAGACAGTCCGTTATTTTATGACAGTGAAAAGTACTAATACTTAGTGTCTATTTGTTCACATAGTTTTCTTATGCAGTAATTATGTTTCATTCACAATAATTACTCATTTGGAGTAATTTCTCCCCACTCTACCCCTATATTTATCAATTTTCAAAGAATCATCATTCTTTCCACTGCTGGAAGGAAGTGTATTCTGAACACTTAAATATTGCACTTGAAGTACAAATTGAAAAGGCAACACAAATAAATATATATAAGTTGATAAAGGCCTGTTCTGTGTGTGAGAGACAGAGTGAAAGTGAAAAAAGATAGTCAAGTGGAGACTAGTTTCCTTCTGTATCTCCCATTCTATTAGGGCAAGCCTAATTTGATAAAGGACAGAAAATCCAGACACTATTAAAAGTCCTTATGTATTGCTTCTCATCAAGGTAAAGTTACCAATTCTGGGCCACAAAAATACACATAACTACTATGGAGCGCTGGATAGAACTTGTCACTGCTACCTACAGGTCATCCAAATAAATGCCTGTGTGACCCTTCTCCTGCTATTAGCTGCTGTGCCCAGTCATTCAGGATGAGTTCCTGGGAACCAAGATATTTCCTTGGTTTGGGGTGTGGTGCCTGGTGCATGGGATTCTTTCTCCAAAACTGTGTGCCTAGGCAGTACATGAAGCTACTGTATGTTATGCTTTCAAAACATAATATTTGTTCAAGGAGTTACAACTGCCCTGTGAGTGAGGAACATAATTCAGATTACCCAGAAAGAAGACTCCAAATAAAGCATCAAGATCTCTACTCTTCAACCCTGCAGCACCAGTGAAGGAACTAGAGAATACAGCAAATGTGCTGTACAATCTGAGCAGATGGGTTACAGAAAGATTATCCTGATAAAGCTTATGGTTTGCCTGCAGAATCACTCTCTCTATAATTCTGAACATACAAATTACAGTGGACGCCTCTATTTCTCACTCAGAAGCTATATATTTTCTGCTTCTTTGCCTTAGCCATTCTTTTTCGCCTCCTTGCATTATTGCCACCAACAGCTAACATTTTAAACAAATGGTTTAGCCTTTTAAGCACATTTGATCTAGATGTATAGCCCCGTTAAAAAATAAGTAACTGGGGGAAATGATTAATGACATATTAAATGTTGGTTTTTTACACAAACACACACACACACACACACACACACACACACACACACACACACACCAGCCTCCATTAATGAGAAAGAAAACATAAGCATTCAGATCTAAGAATATCAGAACGGGAAGAGCAGATGGGAATCATAAAAACACTGTTATGTTGCAAGAATTAAAATCATATGTTTAACTAACTTAGTCTAAAGTGGTGGAGTTATTGTTGTTAGTTTCAATCTATAACAATGTCATTTCATTTTTTTTTTTAAAAAAAATTCAGCAATGTCAAGTTATCTTGATGCCAGTATTTCAATTGGATATTTTACCTCATGGAAATCCATTTTATCCCACATTTCTCAACATTTACCAGAAGCACAGTTAAGTTCAGGAAAGGGGCAAAAAGACATTCTACTATACCACATAACATACTGTCTGAGTGTTAAACTGATTGTTTAAATTCAAGTTTTGGGCTCAGTTTTAAACGGTATTAACTCATCTTCCTGTCACTAAGTTTGCTCCATCTACTTTAAGGAATTTTGATATGACAATAAAAAACAGTTGAGACATAGCTTGGAAACTGGTAGACGTAATGAAACATGGGGGAAATTAAACGAACACAATTATTATTATTATTGAAGTAAGAGTTCATTCAGTCAACTCAAATGTGCCTTTTCAATAGTAGTAACTGTGAGAGGGATCTTGGAGTCCTAGTGGACAACCATTTAAATATGAGCCAGCCGTATGCAGCAGCTACCAAAAAAGCCAACACAGTTCTAGGCTGTATCAACAGAGGGATAGAATCAAGATCACGTGAAGTTGTAATACCACTTTATAATGCCTTGGTAAGGCCACCCTTGGAATACTACATCTACATCCACCTTGTGGTCGCCATGATGTAAAAAAGATACGGAGACTTTAGAAAGAGTGGAGAGAAGAGCAACAAAGATGATTAGGGGACTGGAAGCTAAAATATATGAAGAATGATTGCAGGAACTGGGTTTAATGAAAAGAAGGCCAGGAGTGACATGATAGCAGTGCTCCTATATCTTAGGGGCTGCCACAAAGAAGAGAGAGTCAAGCTATTCTCCAAAACACCTGAGTGCAAGAGAAGAAGCAATGGGTGGAAACTAATCAAGGAGAGAAGCAACCTAGAACTAAGGAGAAATTTCCTGACAGTTAGAACAATTAATCAATGCAACAATTTGCCTCCAGAAGTTGTGAATGTATCAACATTGGAAGTTGTTAAGAAGATGTTGGATAACCATTTGTCAGAAGTGGTGTAGGGTTTTCTGCCTAGGTAGGGGGTTGGACTAGAAGACCTCTAAGGTCCCTTCCAACTCTGTTATTCTATTCTATTAAAAAAGCAACTGGACTCTTTTTGTTTTCCCCTGAGGAAGATGTTTCTTCCTCAAAAAACAAACAAACGAACAGTCCAGTTGCCTTTTGAAAAAGCACCTTTGAGACAACTATGACCTGAATGATTGAAAATCTCCACAGACATTCACCCAGTCAATCTTTTGTGAGATCTAGTTTATGGGATTAATAGTTGTTGCAAAAATGAAGACTGAAAGACTGGGGGGGGGTGACAGGGGGGGGCAGGGGAAAGAGAACATGATCCTTTTGATCTTAATCATCACAGAATGGGCTCCAAGACTAAAATATCGGAGAACAAAGTCATTCTTGAGTCTCTGAAGCATGTCCTTAAATAATCATGACAGCCCCACATTTCTGCTAGTTTAAATTTTATGTGTGCATATGTACATATGTGTGCATGGATATATGAGTATTTCATTAGCTAGTGACACAATTCATACTAATGCACTCAACTTGCATTTTAGCCATACAATGGAATTAAAGACGATGACTTAGCAAAGAAATTAACATCACAGATCTTTACCTACAGCTTGCAACAAGCTCATTTTACAATAGCCTTAATAACCGTTTACTCTTTCTAATAGAGGAATTCAATTTATGATGAAAACTTTTTACTATCCAGCTTTCTTTGTCTTAAATCTATATAAGCATGAAATACAGAGTTCTTGACAAATGAGGTTACAAGGAACTAAATGGAAAATCTTATTTGCCACCACAGTGGTGACATGAAGAATTGCAGCCTTTAACTCAGGGTTACTAAGCTCTTAATAATAAAAGAAAGGTACTTCATCTTCCCCCATAGGCATGATTACAATGAGAAATAAAATAGATGCTATGGCTTGTTGAAAAGCATATTTATGACTCTGAAAAATATTGATTTTTAAAGGCAGGAATGAAATGTCTTAAAGTGGTCAATTCAATCACACTATTATACTTTAAAAGAAAGGGGGCTATAAAATACGTTTACATAAATCTTATATAAAACAAAAATTGAGGAATAAGTCCCAGGAACAGAGTGTGTATGAAAGTAGCAATGGTGAATCAACTAAAAATCACTTCATAATAATAATAAAAAAGAAGTCTTAGGAGTGGTTATAAATATCCAATGAATGATTTTGTTACAAATGTTATGTTTCTCTCTTTTTATTAATACATTTTACTAGAATTTTTTTTAAATATAGTTAAATATACAATAAAAACAAGTACAACTGTAGAAAATGAACAAGAAAGAAAAAAAGAAAAAAAACTCATACAGTTTTGTCCTTCTTTTTACTGAGTAATTATCTTAAATTTTACCACTAACTCTTTGCCTCCTTGCAAATGTAGTTTTTCTTTCTCAATACTGTTCTTATTTTTTTTTTATTCAAGACAATCCCTCAGAAGCAGAAGTGCATAATAGCATTTCTTTTTCCTACTGCTCTGTCTCCTGCTTTTAGCTTTTTGGGATAGTACATATATTCTCTGGACTCAGGGAAATTCTTATTATTATTTTAATTTAGTTCCTGCCTTTGGACCAGAAGGCAAACTGTTTGATGCTGAGTTTTACTGTTGCTTAAAGCTGTTAATATGACCTTATAACACAGATTCATGTTCTCTTTAGCCATCAGGATGAATTTGAAATGCAGGCGTTTTCCAGTTCTGCTGTTTCTAGGATATGAGAAAAAACAATCCACCACAAATTCTGGATTTTGAACTACACTAAAATTATCCTGCTATAATACATACATTAGCATTGAATAGAGTCCAAAAATCACCAATTTTTTTCTTCAAAACCTTGAAACAGACTCATTGTTTATATACGGAAGGTAATGCACATTCTTCGAAAAAGGTTTTTTTCTTCTTCTCTTAATGCAGTTATCCATAGTATTGTTTTCTGTTTAAAGCTAGCCTGGGGAATTTTCAGAGCTGGCTTTGTCTTTCATGTGTTTGTCTACTTCAGGAATTTTATGGAACAAGGGAAAGTGGCATCAAACATATGTTTAAATGTGCTTCCTTTAAACACTCAGGGTGCTAGCTAACTTAAACATTTTTGACTTGAAAAATTGTATGTCATCCAATATTTAATTAGTGAAAGTAATCCTCTGCTTACAACCATTCATATAGTAACTGTTCAAAGTTAAAACAGCACTGAAAAAAGTGACTTATGGCCAGACCTCGCATTTGTGGCCATCACAGCAGCCCCACGGTCACATGATCAAAATTTGAGCACATGTATTTATGATGGTTCTACCATCCTGGGGTCATGCGCTCACCATTTGTGACTTTCCCACTCTGCTTCTGACAAGCACAGTCCATTGGGGAAGCTGAATTCACTTATCAATCGCATGATACAATTATTGACTGCAACAACTTGCTTAACAAACGTGGCAAAAACAATTCTTAAAATCAAGTGTAACCCACTTAACAACCATCATGCTTAGCAATGAAAATTCTGGTCCCAATTGTGCTTGTATATCAAGAACGGCCTGTAAAAAAGAAAGAATATCAGGTATTTAGCATTATTTTTTTCCCCTCAGATAAGCTCATAGTTTTTATTCATTGGCTGAATTATTGTCCTGGATATTGATGGATAAATCACAGCCCTACTTGCAGTTTGTAGCTCAAATAAGTATACTAGAACAATGATGAGCTTCTGGTGTCCAGTCCAGTATTTCTCGACCATAATAATTTTAAGATGAAAGGACTTCAATTCCCACAATTCCCCAGCGGGGAATCAAAAACTGAAAAAAAGATGCATATATGTTTTATATGCTGCTTTTTGGGGAAAGTATAATCTTGTAATCCTAATCCATGATGATTAACTTTACTAAAACAGCAAAATGCAATCAAACAGAGGAAAATCATGGTCTTAGGAGCCGTGATGGCGCAAAGAGCAAAGAGATGCTGAACTTCCCGTCTCCTTGCTCTTTCACTGATGAATGGCAACAGGCTGATGAGAAACAGTGGCTGCCCCCTGCCTGATCTGTAGATGCAAAGAGCAAAGAGATGGGAAGTTCAGAAGATGTTGGTGAGGTTACTACCAAGGAAGCAGCTGTCTTCTCCTAATAAAGAACACTGGGTTGTGGATTACTTAGTCAGGTACACAGGGGGGAGTGGTTATCTGGTCAACTATTTAGTTCCCTGCATGTTATCTTTGGATCTATGCTTCCAGTATCCAGATTTCATGCTGTGATCCTTGAGTTTGTCTTGTTGACTGTTCTTGGATTTGGACTTAGATTTGGACTTGGACTGTTCCTCTCTTTCCTCTTCTTGAGAGGGCAACTGTCCCACCAGTCAATGCTTGATGGAACCATGACCATGTACTCCTCCACCTCCTGGATCTCTGGGCACTCCTGCAGACCCTGGGTTCTCATGTCTGATAGCATTATTATTATTATTATTATTATTATTATTATTATTATTATTATTATTATTATTATTATTATTATTATGCAATTGTATCACAGCGGCCAGTTGTTTCACTGGATTTGGCATTGGTTACTAGTCGGGCCCCACCCAGGGGCCTAGGACGTCGTAACGTATTTTCGTAATATGCGTGCAGATCCAAGCAGTGCGGCTTTTTGCATTTGACTGATGGTGATTTTGTCAATTTTTAACTGTTTTAAATGTAATTCCAGTGCTTTTGGAATAGCACCCAGTGTGCCAATTACCACTGGAATTACCACTGCTGGTTTGTGCCATAGTCGTTGAATTTCGATTTTTAAGTCCTGGTATCTTGCGATTTTTTCATGTTCCTTCTCGGCGACCCTGCTATCACCTGGTATTGCGATGTCTATGATTGTGACCTTGTTTTTCTCAACCAGTGTGATGTCTGGTGTATTATGCGCCAGTATTTTGTCAGTTTGTATACGGAAATCCCACAAGATCTTGACCATCTGATTTTCGGTGACTTTTTCAGGCTGATGTTCCCACCAGTTTGTTGCTGTTTTAATATTATAATTTTTGCACAAATTCCAATGGATCATTTGTGCTACTGAATTGTGCCGCAATTTATAATCAGTCTGCGCGATTTTTTTACAGCAGCTGAGTATGTGATCAACAGTTTCATCAACTTCTTTGCAAAGTCTGCATTTGGCATCATCAGAGGATTTTTCGATTTTGGCCTTAATGGCATTTGTGCGGATAGCTTGTTCTTGCGCAGCCAGGATTAGTGACTCTGTTTCTTTCTTTAATGTACCTGTTTTTAACCATAACCAAGTTTGTTCACTGTCCACTTTATCTTTTATTTTTTCCAGAAATTGACCATGCAGTGCTTTGTTCTGCCAACTCTCCATTCTTGATTTTATCACATCTTTTCTGTATTCTTGTTTTGTCTGTTGGGCCTTCAGTAGATTTTTGTTCTTTACTTCGATTAATAGATGTTCTTGAGTGTCTTTTAAATAATCAGCCAGTGCATGTTTTTCTTCTTCAACTGTTTGCTTCACTTGTAATAATCCTCTGCCACCTGATTTTCGGGGCAGATACAGTCTATCAGTATCACCACGTGGATGTAAACTGTAGTGCATTGTCATTAGTTTCCTGGTTTTTCGGTCCAAAAGGTCCAAATCAGCTTGTGTCCAGTTAACTATGCCAGCTGTGTATCTTATAACTGGTATTGCCCAGGTATTTATGGCCTTGATTGCATTTCCACCATTCAATTTAGATTTCAGAATTTTCCTAACTCTGTTGGTGTACTCTCGCCTGACAATAGTTTTTACTTCTCCATGCTTGATGTTATCCAACTGCAGAATGCCTAAGTATTTGTAGGCTTCATTTTCTTTGCATTTAATTAGTTGGCCATTGGGCATTTCAATTCCCTCAGATGCAGTGATTTTGCCCCTTTTTATGGATACAGTGGCGCATTTTTCCATGCCAAACTGCATTGAAATATCGGTGCTGAATACTCGGACTGTATTTGTCAATGATTGGATTTCTATTTCTGACTTTCCATAGAGTTTCAAATCATCCATATATAGTAAATGCGAAATTTTTTCAGCTTTTTTGGCTGTTTGGTAGCCTAATTTCATTTTTTTTAAGATTACTGATAGTGGGATCATTGCGATGATGAAGAGAAGAGGTGAAAGTGAATCACCCTGGAAAATTCCTCGCTTGATATTAACCATTCCGTAGCTCTCATTCCCTACTGCCAACTCAGTTCTCCATTGTTTCATTGCCTTTTCAGTAAAGGATGTAATATTTTTGCTAATGCCAGTTGTTTCTAAGCATTTTATGATCCAACTATGTGGCAGTGAGTCAAATGCCTTTTTGTAATCAATCCAGACCATATTCAAGTTCGTTTTTCTGTTCTTACAATTTTCTAATATCATTTTATCAATTAGAAGCTGATCTTTTGTGCCCCTGCTCCTTCTTTTGTTGCCTTTTTGCTCTACTGGCAAGATGTTGTTTGTTTCCAAATAATCCATCATGTTATCTGCAATAATGCCTGTGAGTAATTTGAAGGTTGTTGGTAAGCATGTTATTGGTCTATAGTTTTCAGGTGTTGTTCCTTTAGTTGGATCTTTCTGAATCAAGTATGTTTTTCCAGTTGTTAACCATTCATCAATTTGGCCCTTTTGTAAAATTTCATTCAGTTGCCTGGCCAATATTGCATGTAAACTGGTCAGATATTTGAGCCAGAAACCATGTAATTGGTCTTTTCCAGGTGATGTCCAATTCTTTACCTTTTTAACTCGATTTTTGATCATCTCAGTTGTTATTTCTAATACTTGCATTTGTTTGTTGCCAATGCTTTTCTCAAAGTCATGTATCCACTTTGCTTCCTTGTTGTAGTCCTTTGCATTTTCCCACAATTCTTTCCAGAATTCAACTGTGGCCTGCTTTTCTGGTTTTTCACTTTTGGTGTCACCATTCACATTAAGACTTTGATAAAAACGCCGTTGGTCTGATCGAAATTGCTGATTTTGTTTATATTGGATGATTCGTGCCTCATATCTTTCAATTTTTCTAGCTGTTGCTGTTATCTGCTGTTTTACAATCTCTACAGCTTCATTGATGTTTCTTGTATCCAATCTATATCTTCTGATTAGCCGATCTATGATTTTGTTGTTTTTAAGCCGTTGCTCATGCATGTTCTTTAAGTTACTAGCATCTGCCCTTAATTTTTTGATTTTTTGTTCTAGACGGATTTTCCACTTTGGCTTTGATGCTTTTTCTGTTGTGTGACTAGGTACTTTAATTTTAATGCCTAGTTCATTAGTGACTATTACAGCTGCGCTGTACATTAACTGGTTTGTTTCCAAGATGGATTCCGGTTCAATTGTTGAAAACACTGCATTAACCATTTTCATGATAGGGGCCAAAATTTTCTTCGGCACAGTTTTTAGTGATGGTAAACGTTGCCTTTCCTCATTAAGCAGAAAATGCTCCATGATCTTATCCTTCAATTCTTTTTGTTTTTGAGTTAGTTCATCAGTTGGTTCAGTGATAACTGGTTCTAGTGGTGGTGATGTTATTTCCTCCCTGAGAGCTTCTTCTGGGAGTTCTACTATAGTGTCTTTAGTTGTGTCTTGAATATCAGTTATTTCCGCTTGTGATATTGTTTTTTGGGTTTTGCAATTTGCCTGAATTTCCTCATGTTCAACTTCACTAAACACTTTATTCCGTATAATAAATCGCCTTTGATCTGCTAGTCGTTGTTCACTAACATTTGAATCTGGATATTGTTGTTTCCATAATTCATACATTCGCTTTAAATATCCTCTTTTTTCTGGCTCTGAGTTGTAGTAACAGGCCATTATGGCATGGTTTTCATCTGCACTATATTTTTGTCGTTTTGTTGGCTGGTCCACTTGTAGCCCACTTGTCGACGGATGTCCAGGGACCCCAACATCCGCCGCGGCCCTTGTTAACCCGCGCGACGACCGATGCGGTATGGAATTCTTATTCGTTTTTTTCACCATATTGTATGGGTTGGCGGGGGTTTTTTTTACGGGACCAGATGCCAACCTGATCCCAACCTTCCTCCTTTCTCATCCGGGCTTGGGACCGGCAACGGCGGAGTTGTTGTTGTTATTATTATTATTATTATTATTATTATTATTATTATTTCTTCTTCTTCTTCTTTTCCCTTCTCCTCCTCCTTTTCCTCCTCTTCCTCCTTTTCCTCCTCCTCCTTTTCCTCCTCCTCCTTTTCCTCCTCCTCCTCCTCTAATTCTAATTCTAATTCTAATTCTAATTCTAATTCTAATTCTAATTCTAATTCTAATTCTAATTCTAATTCTAATTCTAATTCTAATTCTAATTCTAATTCTAATTCTAATTCTAATTCTAATTCTAATTCTAATTCTAATTCTTCTTCCATCTTCTCAGCAACCAATGGGTTCATTGCAAGTAATCTTTTAGGCATCAATTTAATGACTCTCTTTCCTTATACACTGACTACAAATAAAAAAATACATTGTGCAATAGTTTATAATATGCTTATTTTGCAGATATATGTGATATCTGCAGCTATCAGATTCTTCTCCTTCACAGTTCTATTTGTGTGTGTGTGTGTGCGCGCGCACTGAATTCAATATAACACTGGCAGAAAGAATTGCTGTGAGAGTAGCTGCCCTTTTCAAGTACATTATTTTTTTACCAGAAAAAGAAAATGATATTTCTAGAACAAGCAACAGCTGTTACAATAAACTTGCAATGATTTGTGCCAGTCCAGTTTATAGAAGGGACTGTGCAAACACATGTGTAAATAGAATCAAAGAATTGCATTTGTACTTGTATTTGTACTTGTACAAGGTTGAGGATTTTACTTGAAAGAAACTCAGTACAAGCAGAATGGTATCAAAGGATATAATCACATAATTTTAATGTAGAAACATAGGGTTGGAGGAACCATTTAGGCCTTTGAATATATGTAATTGACAGTAATATTTATGTTAGTATGTTTTTATGACACTTGCACACACAAATCACATAAAAATGTCAGCAATGCAATCACACAGTTCCTGTAAACGGATGCAAATGATAAATTATGTGAATTGTCTGGATAAACTTCAGAAGGAACAGATGTGTGGGTTATTTTTGGGTCTGAAATCAGATTTGATCCAATGCATCTGAGATCTGTTAAGGTTCCATTAAATTACAGTTTCCCTGCCTAACACTTTGCTTTTTTCTTGGAAGATTGTTCTGAATAACTATACTTTCTGGTGATTTGACAGTACTAAACTACAATACCATAAATGCCAAACCACAATCAACAGCAGAAATTAAGAGATTAGCAAAGTCCCCAAATGAACGGAGTCCTTTATTCCAAGACTGAAAGCAAGCAAACAGCAATATCAATTACGACGTTAGTCTTTTGTAAGCCAGCAGGGAAGATGATCTATGAGATTTTCTCAAGAGAAAACTCACTCAACTTGGATCTGCAGAATAATATGTAAAAGGACCTGTACCCTCCTTTAGGTGATTTCCAGTGGTAGAAATGGATGTTCCGGCAGTAGATGGAAATAGCAGTGATTCCTCTTACGTTGTATCTGTTTCTATATTTTGGAGAACTGAACTTCTCTGCTGAGTACTTCTTAATCTGATGACCACTCTAGAGATCCATCTTGTCTTTTCTTCAAGCATCAAAATGTTTTTGAGTCAGGCTATTTGAAATGCTGATCCTGGAAAACTAAATAGTCCTAGTTTGAACCTGTATAGATTGGCATCAGCTTCATAAATAATCATTGAGTAGTGTGAATGTAAATGTTGACAGTAGAATGCAGTGTATATACTAGAGGCTAAGAGACATAATATTTACCCTTTTCCATGAAAACCCACTTATATGTGCTTACAAGGATACATAAAAGTAAACCCAATAGATTTCTTGATATGCTAAAATTTTAGGAACAAAATAAGGTACTTAGGATAGCTTTAATGTAAAATTTCCCTTGTAAAGATTTTAAGGAGCAGATTTGACAAGCATATGTCAGGTTAACTTTAATGTGGGGTATTTTCCTTTCAAATGGGAAAAGCAGGTTATGAATTATGGATTAATGTTAGTGTGATGAATAGTCATATATTTTAGGAATATTTTTAATATTTTCACAGCTGGGCCATGAGTGGACAATCAAAGCAACTACCAGAGAGCAATACACATGTAATGCAAGTGATTTACTGCCTACATTTTTTAAATCAAATTGCTAAATGCAGAATCTCACATATATCACATAAATGCTTGATGAGATACTGCAAGGATTGTAATCAGAATTTTTCTTTCATCTGTATGTGGAATATTAAGAAGTGAATGGAAATCCTTAACAAATGCTAGACTTAGCAAACAAAGGATTGAATTCTCAGCAAATTTAGGCTTACTAAAAATATTTGATGGAAGGGATGAAAAACTGTAGAGTAAAAACACAGCTGGAAATATTGAGATACTCTAAGCTTTTAGAAGTAATCCCCAATTTACAACCAATTTTTACCAACTGTTCAGTGGTATGATAAAACTAAAGAAGTGACTTAGGTTTGGTCTTCACATTTACAATTGGGCATGGCTCACTTAAAAACTGCTTCACTTAGCAATGGAAGTTTCCATCACTAAGTAAGTCAAAGACTACCAGTACTTGAAAAATAGTTGAATAAGGTTTGGTTGGTAATCCTCTGATAAAATTGGCTCAAATACACTTCAAGATATTTTGGATATTTCAGAACTTATTTACAGTATAAGAAACTATTGGCATAATGCTGTTGCAGATAGATAGATAGATAGATAGATAGATAGATAGATAGATAGATAGATAGATAGATAGATAGATAGATAGATAGATAGATAGATAGATAGATGGATGATAGATAGATAGATAGATAGATAGATAGATAGATAGATAGATAGATAGATAGATAGATAGATAGATATGGGTGGGTGGGTGGGTGGGTGGGTGGGTGGGTGGGTGGGTGGATGGATGGATGGATGGATGGATGGATGGATGGATGGATGGATGGATGGATGATGGATGCATGGATGCATGGATGGACGGACAGACAGACATGTTTAAATGTTTAATTATTTACCCTACTTAATTAGTGGAGGATGATCAACTGAATGTGAATGAGCATTTTCTAAATCCTAATATGCTAATATTACCAAACAATTATTCTTAATATACATTTATCAGGACAATAGGGAGAACTTTGAGTCCCAAAACAAATCAAAGTCCCGAGATGTTCTCCCCACCTGAATAGTAGTCAGTCAGTTAGTTAGTTTACTTTATTATGAGCCCTTGGGCCATATCAAAGTGCAGAATTCCAGACAGAAATTAGTCATCAGTTAAAAGGTTAGAAGCCATGTTTGAAGAACAGACTTATTCTGTAGCTCAGTGCTTGCCCACCCAAGCCAGGAAGATAGCAATTATGCTGCTTTCCTGGGCAATCCTGCCCTCTAAATCTGGCCTCCAAATCCAGATCCCATTGGTTGGAAGTAAATAGAGATATGTAACTCCACGTTTCCATATAGTAGTTTCCTAGTCAATACATACTGAAACTGTTAGGTTTGCCATCAGTCTTGTTCTGTTTCCACCTATCAAGTTGGCCTTGAAGATTTCTAGGTGTTCTTGTTGATTTGTAGAATCCCTGTTGTAGCTCATGACCATGTTTAAGGCTCCCCTGCCTTTCAAGCCCCAGGTTGGCTGCCACATTTGGCTTAATTGTCGTTATGCCCCTGCTGTTAAATGTTTGCAGAGATAGCTAGGCACAACATCAAAAGACAAAAGACATAGCTGTTTTAGAGATTCAAGAAGGATCTGGATTCTGACATCCTCATTTGAATAGTCTGCAAAATCCTAATTTTTTAAATACACATCTATTTTAATCTAGTTTATCTCTTGACTTTTTTATTCACTTAGACCAGGGCTGCCAAACTCCTGGCCCAGATGGGCTGGATGCATCACACACTGGCCATGCCCATGCCGGGTTTAGCGAAGGGGGGAAAAGTCCTGATACATCACATGATGCTGCCGTGACAATGTTCGTTTGACATTCCTGACTGCAAATGACTCTAAGCAATACATATTCCAACAGATTCACACTGAACCTCTGTGATTCTGTAAGGGTCTCCTGCTTGAGCAGGAGGTTGGACTAGATGACCTCCAATGTCCCTTCCAACTCTGTTCTCTCTCTCTCTCTCTATGTGTGTGTGTGTGTGTGTGTGTGTGAACTGATTCTATCCTATCAACATTAAATAACTTTTTAGTATATTATCACTTAAAGAAAAAAATAAGAGTTAATTGGGTGATAAAAGAGAGAAACATAATTCCTTGGCAAAAGAATTGTTTAAATCTTAAAAATTGTTCTTGGAATGCTAAAACACTTTTAATACAATGTAGATTGAGCCCATGTTTAAATACACAATATTAATGACAAGCCCAAGGGACTGATGCTTTAATAAAAAAAGAATGCTCTAATAAATACTTGCTTGAATTTTAGTCAAAGAACTGATTTCCCTCCTTTCTGCTCTCTTTGTTATAACAGAGTAAAATAATAATAATCACTAAAAGAATTAATAAGATAACGGAAAACAGAACTGAAAAAAGAATTCATCCCTGTGTAAGCCTGGAAAACAAAGCCATGGAATTTCTCTTCAAAACAATCTTGCTTTTATAAATAAAAGTTTGCATGAACAGTGAAGCTATAGAACAATGGGTCTTCAATGGTGCCTAATATTTTTATACAATTAAATCAAATGAAGTCCAAGCTAAAGGCTTTTGGAAATATAAATGTACATTAAGGGTGGGTTCACATGCTGTCTCTGTGTGTACCATCTTGTGCTTCATTATTATGTAGGCCTAAATATCAATGGAGATTCTCAGTCATCTAGGTCATAGTTGTCTCATAGTTGCTTTTCAAGAGGCAGCTGGACTTTCTTGCTTTTCTTTGAAGCTTCTCATCCAAGAGGCTTCTTCAGTTCTGATTGGATGGTGGGAAATGAAAGGATTTATACTTGCTGCAGACAGCTGGTCATTTGCATCCTTTTAGAGAGTCATTGAGGCCACCTGATAGTTTATCTGTGTCATCAGGGTCATGGTTGCTCCAAAGGTGCTTTTTCAAGAGGCAACTGGACTTTCAGGTTTTCCTTTGAAGATGTTTTGCCTCTCATCCAAGAAGCTTCTTCAGCTCTGTTTTAATAGATTCCATCCCTTCTTAGGAAAAAAACATATACATTCATTTATATACACTCACCCAAATGCAGACAAATGTAGATTTAATTTTGGACTGCAGTGCAAGATTCATCAGAGTGATGGATTATCTTTCACCTATGATTGTTAATGAGAATATAAAAACTGAAACAGCACAAAGTAGGATACATGTCATCTTTTATATAAAAACAAATTGCCAAATCTTGTTTCTCATATATACGGAGGAAGGATGATGTTAGAAAAACAAAACAAACAAAACAAGCATCTGAGGAATTAGATGTTTGCAAAGCTAAAAATTGTATTAATTCTTTTTCATTCTTTTTTTAAAAAATAAAACCTATTTATTTATTTATTTTATTTATTTATTTGTCTTGTATGCCGCCCACTCCTGGAGGACTCCGGGCGGCTCACAAAAGACAAGGGAAAGGAGGGAAACGAGACAAAGACAACATATTAAAAACAAGACCAACATTCACAATTTCCGTGGAGGTAGATGTTTCTCAGCTCCCCCCAGCCTGCTGGAACAGCCAGGACTTGGTGGCGTTGTGGAAGGCCGGGAGGGTAGTAAGGGTCCGGATCTCAACAGGGAGCTCGTTCCAGAGGGCCGGAGCTGCAACAGAGAAGGCCCTTCCCCGGGGAGTCGCCAGCCGACATTGGCTGGCAGATGGAATCCGGAGGAGATCTAACCTGTGCGATCTAATTGGTCTGAGAGAGGTAATCGGCAGGAGGCGATCTCTCAGGTACCTAATTAAACCTAATTAACCTAATTAAAACCAGAAGATAGGGTCAAAGATACCAAAATTTTGTTGGGAATAAATATATACGTATTAACATATATCACAAAATTCAACCAGAACAGAGGGGGGAAAGTCCACAAATTCACATGATATCATCTGATGTTTGGAACATCAGATGATAGAAGATAGAAAAAAATAAAAAAAGTTGGACACAGAATTTACCTGCATATCCTGTTTGCTTTTAAATGAACAGATGTCCATGTTTTAAAATTAAAGTTGTTTCTCATCTTGTTATTTTAAACATAATATATTGTAATTTCAGCTCTCCTTTATTACAGTGATTAACCATTTACCTGGTAAACTGGCTTTGTTAGTTCTTTTTTTTTTCCCCGGCATAAGGCATTTCATCTCCTCTGCATTGACATTGAGTCTTTAATTATTTGCCCTTGGGCCATATCAAAATGCAAACTTCCAGAAACAAATTATTGCTAAAATTTGATAAAAGCCATTTAAAATGAAATTTGATAAAATACATTTTAAAATGGAATTGGAATAAAATACGATTTAAGTTGGAATTGGAATAAAATACAGTCTGAAATGAAATTGGAATAGAATACAATAATTTAAGATATAGATAAAACATGATAAAATTATATTTTGGTGTCACCCCTGCAATCTATCCCAATCAATTCCACATATGCAGATCTCAGCTGAACCATTTTAAGTACTGTGTTGTGTTATTTTCTGGTTCTGGCCACACATGTTAAGTTATTTTGAGCATGTGAAATAGAGCATGTGAAGTACTGGCAGGGACGTGCAGTCACTAGAGGCAAGGGAGGCGGTGCCTCACCAGTCTCCTCAGGGAAAGGAAAGGATTTTAAATAATTTTCTTAAAATAATTAAAGCCAGGGTAGTTGCTACCAGATTTCAAGTAACAGTGGCTTGGTCTCTGCTCTCAGTATTAACTAGGAGGAGGCCAGAGAACTAGGGGCCTCTTTTGCATAAGGATTTTTTCGCCTTTTAAGAGTTAAGCAAGGGTTAACAAGCGAAGACTTTATTATGCAAATGAGGCAAGTATTCTCTCGCCTCATGTAGAGGGCATTTTTAGAGGCTTTTTAGAGTTTTCTGGGAGCTACTAGCTCAGTCTGACTTCAGAGCTCTGGCTTTTCAAGAGGAAAGGGCGGGGCAGGGAAAAGCAGAGTTGAAATTGTCTCTGAAACAGCTGGAAAAGGTGAGTGTGTGGGGAGGGGGGAGGAATTCAAAAAGTTTGATCGGAAGGCAACAGGGAAAGGGGGGGTATGGCAAAGGAGCTGCTTTCAAGCCTTTGGAAAATATATCCAATCCAACTTCTGTGTTTGTGTTTGAGAGTGAGTGAATGAGAGAAGGATAGAAGTTCTCTGTGTGCGTGTGTCTGTTTGAGAGAGGGGGAGCAGGGAGAGAGGGAGGAAGGAGGGGGAGGGAGAAGAAAAAGAACGAGAAAACTTATTTTGCAAGGGGGAAAAATGCTGTCGCTTTAAATCGGAACTGAGCATGCCTGGCTGTGGAATTCTGGGAGTTGAAGTCCACAAGTCTAAAAACAGCCTCACCGGGGCTAAAGCTGAGCGCACGTCACTGAGTACCGGTTATGTGGGTTTTGAAACAAACTTCTGTTGATGTCTGAATTCGCCACTGGTTTCTAAGATTTTAAGGATTCATTTGGAAACATTTGTCTGTGTTAATTGCAGAATCAAAACCTTAAGCTGAACCTTACAGCCTAGTTCTTTTGCCTTGGGCTTTTCCTGTTGGTTTCAGTATGTTTGGAAGTCACCGATGAACTGGTAGGAATACCTGCTGCCTGTTGCTCTTAAAACTAAAAGTGTAAACTAGTTCTGAGGACAAATGAAAAAAAAAATGTGGCTTCCTTGGAGAGACCAGATAGCTTAACCAAGACTGGCATGCAGCAGAATTTTTAAAACATGTGTGTTGATAGTGCTGAGCATAAAATTGTATTGCCTCCAGTGATGATACGGACAAATGCCCAATATCATGACCTGATACTGATGATAGTCCAAAGTTCTTCTGAAGTTATGCCTATGATCTCCATATAGCACAACTGTATCTCTTTCTTTTACATCCACCAAGCATTGTTATCTTTCCTAATCCAACTCTTTGCTTGCATTATGTGCCAATATGAGGGTATATTTACCATAAGTTTTTTCCTCTTCAAAATAAGCTACCAAATAGCAGAGAAATGAAGATGAAAGGCTATAACCTTTTCATTTAATTTTTGTGCATTGCTTTTCCCAAACATAGCTCCTGGAATAATGCACATTTTTGAAGAATCATTTACCTACTGATCTACTGAGAGATGGAAAAAAATTAATATTTATGCATAGAAAATATCCAAATCTAGGCAAACCTGTCTACTGTCCCCCTTAAAAATCCTGATGTGCTCATATTCATAATAATAAATAATTCATTAGGCATTAAAATGACTACACATGTTTCTTTAACATCTCTGTGGCCCCTTCTCAGTCTTCAGTTGGAAAAAAATATATTTAGAATCAAATGAAAGATAACCTTAGGCTGCACTTCAGTGGTTAGCATGAATAATGTCCAGAAAAAGTACAGATGTTGATATAAATACAAAAAGCAGGCTAGTTAGACCAATGTAATAATGTATAGGTATGAGAGTTGGACACTAAGAATAGCAATAGCAATAGCAGTTAGACTTATATACCGCTTCATAGGGCTTTCAGCCCTCTCTAAGAGGTTTACAGAGTCAGCATATTGCCCCCAACAACAATCCGGGTCCTCATTTTACCCACCTCGGAAGGATGGAAGGCTGAGTCAACCCTGAGCCGGTGAGATTTGAACAGCCGAACTGCAGAACTGCAGTCAGCTGAAGTAGCCTGCAGTTCTGCATTTAACCACTGCGCCACCTCGGCTCTGGCATGCAGAGCCATTTGTCAGGGCACGCGAGGATTGCCCTGTCAGCTGGCCAGCGCACATGCGCGCGCTGGCCAACTAACTTCGGCATTCTTTTGAGGCCATTTTTCGCCCTCCGGAGGCTTCCCTGAAACCTCTGGAGTGCAAAACACCTGGCCCTATGGGCAAACCGGAAGTTCGGGAATGGACTTCCAATTTGCTTGTAGGGCCAGTTTTAGCCCTCTGGAGCATTCAGGAGCCCCCAGGAGACTTCCCTGAAGGTTCTGGAGGGAAAAAAATGACCTACGAACAAACAGGAAGTCACTTCTGGTTTGCTCGTATGACCGGTTTTAGCCCTCCAGAGCCTTCAGGAGGCTTCCCTAAAGGCCCTGGATGACGAAAAATGCCCCTACGGACCAACCGGAAGTCCGGGTTGCTCATATGGTCATTTTTCATCCCCTAGAGTCCCTGAAGACTCCAAAGGGCAAAAACCGGCCCTACAAGCAACCCAGAAGTGACTTCTGGTTTGCTCATAGGGTTGTTTTTTTGCCCTCCAGAGCCTTCAGGGGAGCCTCCTGGAGGCCCTGAAGGCTCCGGAGGGCTAAAATTGGCCCTACGAACAAACTGGAAGTCCATTCCGGAATTTCCGGTTTGCCTATAGGGCTGGTTTTTCACGCTCCAGAGGCTTCAGGGAAGCTCCAGGTGGGCGGGGAAGGCTGTTTTTGCCCTCCCCAGGCTCCTATAAAGCCTCTGGAGCCTGTGGAGGGTGTGAAAATGGGGGGAGCACTGGTCATGCACACATGTGTACTGTGGTTGTTCACATAGCATTATGGGTATGGCACACCTGTGCCCCTCCTGCGCTCCCCCGGGTTTTGGCACGAGAGCCAAAAAAGGTTCTCCATCACTGGCATATGCCATAGACAGCCAGAGCAATCAACAGAAAGGTGCAGAATCATATAAATCCAGAAACAACACTAGAAGCCAAAATCACAAGATAACATCTGGTTTATTTTGGCCATATCATGCGTGCAAATTCATTGGAGAAGTCAGTGATGCTAGAAATGTTTAGTGGAACAACAAGAAGGGGCAAGCAAAGAACACACTGACTTGATAATATCAAAACTGATGCAAAGATGAACATCCAACAACTGAAAGAAACTGTTCTTAATTGGATAGCACGAACAGGACTTGCCTATAAAGTCACCATGAGTCAGATATGATGGAATGCTTAAAGCAACAAAATATTTAGAATCACATCACTTCAAGAAATAAATTGAGTTATAGAAGCTTTCTGCAATAAAGGAAAAGTCAATTTTCATGCTAAGAAAATGGCAATATGTTACAACTGTATGATGCACTGTATAACATAGAACTATAGAACTATAACATTAAACTGTGGCAGAAAACATGAAAGCTCTTATATTACTCCAGATTCAGAAAATTAGATTCTGCTGGAATCCTACAACTTCCAATTCCAGCTGCACCATTTTATTAGATTTTTATCCTGCCTTTATTACTGTATAAGTAATTCAAGGCAGTGAACACATCTAATGTCCAACTTCCTCCTCCTATTTTCCCCACAACAACTCTGAGAGGCGAGGTGGGCTGAGAGAGTGACTGTAGGAGATGAGCAGGCCGAGCCTGAAGGAGGGGTCAAGCACATCATAAGTCTCGAGTCCCTTCACACCCACAAGAAATATAAGCCGAGCTCTCCTTGAATTCCATTGACTCTTATCTACCACCAATTTGCTTTGTCTGTTAGTAATTCAAATTCTGGTAGAAAGGGTTAATATGCATTAAACTTCTATTCATCTGAATCACCTTGGCTCCTGATTTCTTGCACCTGACAATGACTAGCCCAAAGTCACCCAGCTGACTTCTTTCTTTGAAGATTTCTGCATCAAAACATTACTTTTAGGAGTAGAATTGGTGGAAATTATTTTATCTCAGATGATGGATCACCGGGACGTTGCTAAGCATGCGAATGATCTAAATCACGAGATCTTGTCACAATTCTGAATGCACTTTGCATATGTTAACTTATTAGCACAGAAGTAAATTGAAAAATAATTACCAGAGCAAAACCGTTTGTAAGGAAGAACACAACAATTTGACATTTCTTCAACATTTTTATTTTTGAACAAGCATTGGCTGCTTCCCTCTCATTTAAGAAAAAGGAATAGGTCAAGGGCTACGCAATATTGCGAGGAGGTTAATGTTTTGTGGAACAGGGAAATGTGACTTTGAAGTGTAGTATGAAAAAAGCAAAGCATGTTCAATATAGGAAATCCTTTCTCCCTCCTTCCAAGCAAGATTCAAACTTTAGATACACACCACACATATTATACGATTTGGGAATTATTCTATCAATGGTTAGAGAATAAAAATGGAAATTGGAAATAAAAGGAGATTAAAGACAAGTAGAAAATATGTTAAGATAGAGATGCAAACACTATGATAATTGTTAATATTATGATTATGAGGATTATTATGCTTATTATTATATTATTATTAGAAAATACATTAAGAGGGACAAAATGGACAAGTTTACTATGCTCCATTGTTCAATTTACTAGAATTGTAAGATTAGAGAATTAATATCAATGTAGTGAATGATGTTGTAAATTCTGATGGTTATTGCACAGAGATATTTGTATCTAGACAATACACGGTTTAAGAAAAGATGGAATGTTTATATTAAAAAATAACTTTAAAAAACCATGTGAAATACTTTCTCAAACTTTAGATACACACCACACAAACACAATGAGAGAGTCTAGTTTTTGAGAGAAATGGAACAATGTTATCACCAGGATCAAGTTATTTTTTTCCAATGTCCCCACACTTTATTGATTATTCCTAGAAGTTTTATGCATTTTTTTGACAGAAAACAGTACTATACAGCTTCCATCATTTTCCTCTAGCAGTTGACTAGCTCCTGATCTCACTCCACTCCTTGTCACTCACCTACATTGCTGCTTTGCTGCAGTCTCTCTCTCTCTCTCTCTCTCTCTCTCTCTCTCTCTCTCTCTCTCTCTCTCTCTCTCTCTCTCTCACACACACACACACACACACACACACACACACACACACACACACACACACACAGGGGAGAGAGAGAGGGAGGGAGGGAGGGAGGGAGAGAGAGAGAGAGAAGCAAGCTGTTATTTAAGGACAACTCTTATCTGAGGAGAGTTTTCTTCTTAGCTCTTCTTTCTTGCTCTGGGCCAGTTATGTATATGGTTGGGAAAAGCTCTTTCAAGATAAGGTGGAAGCTGGTCTCTTTTTTCTTTCTCTCCTTTTTAACGATTCCCCTCCTTTTTATTGTTTTTGCAAATAAAGATGCAGTTATCTATGACCAATGAACTTGCTCCATGCATTTCTGCCATCCTGCTTCTTGAATTTCTTAGTGCAAATAAGTAATCTTTTTTTTTAAAAAAAAAGTTTTTCTAAAGGAGAAACTTTCCTCACAGATGTATCTGATGGCTTATACTACAATTACAATAACGAAGAGAAGCAATTAATTGGCTAAAGCTTGTGCCAATCCTATACTTTGAAAGGACAAAGGCTGGATTTATTAAACAAAGTGATATCTCATGTACGTATGAATACATTTTTTTTCTTTTTGGAGCCCAAAGCCACATACATAATATTCCCCTCATGAATATTTTTTTCCAACAGCAATTCTGGAGGGAAGGATTAGTGGTTGGCCCAAGGTCAAGCAGGAAGCTTCCCTGAGTATTTCTTCTTTTATTAATCCTTGCTTCATACTGTTTTCCAAGAGCTTCTCAGGGCATGAAAAATAAGTGTCTATATAAACTATTCTTTTGTGATATTTCCTGCCTATTTTATTTATATTTTTCCCAGTTTCCTACAGAATCTTTTCTGCTGAGAAAGGTTGGATGCCAGGAGAAAACCTACAGAGGCTGACTCTCTAACGTTATTATGTGATGAGATGCAAACAAGTGTATGCTTTTTCATTTATTTCTTCTAGACCATGTATCTCCGGGCATCTTCAAGCTTTAATATAGGGAGAAAGTATATAAACTGGATTGTATTCTGGTGCAGATTTTATGTGATTTATGCTGTCAAATACACGATGCTCTCAATGCTTATTTTCAGGATATATATTTCAAATTACATAAATTAATGAATGTAATAGTAGATAAGTCCCTCTTGATCAAACTGTGAACAGGAGCATTTTGAAGAAGTGATATGTTCTATGGGTATCACATAAATTTTGTAAACATCTTTGTCTGCACTGGAGTCCTTGTCCCATATGTGATCACTGATTATTAAAGCTCCATTAAGTTTGTTTTCCATCATATCTTTTTCCTGTTCTTGTAGAATAATCTTTCATTATTTTTAAATAAATGTCAAATCAAATGTTTGATCTCGTGTTCTCCACTTTTTGGTGTGCTGCCCATTGGCTTTCAGTATAAAAGACTAAGTAGGGTTTTTTTATCAGAAAAAGTTGTGTTTCGTGATAAATATACATTTTGGTGTCTTTTTGCTTTCTAGATACAGTATGTCTGGAATGCTAATGAAGTAAAAAAGAGGCATTTCAGACTATCCCATTCTGAAATCTCATCCCATCCCACAATACCAGCATGATCTAACAAATGCGCGCATGACAAAAGCGCGCCGACAAAACCACAGCGAGAAAAGAATGATGTCGAAATTGCGCCCACAACAGCACGCTGACAAAACCGCGCCCACAAAAGCGTGATTAGGGTTAAGGTATGGGTTAGGGTTAGGGTTAGGGTTAGAGTTAGGGTTAGGTTCAGGGTTAGGTTCAGGGTTAGGTTTAGGGTTAGGTTTAGGTTTAGGGTTAGAGTTTGGGTTAGGGTTATTACGTTGTTTTCGTGTTGTTTGTTGAAGGCGCACTTTTGTCGGCGCGCTGTTGTCGGCATGCTGTTGTTGGCGCGATTTCGACATCACTCTTTTCTCGCCGCGGTTTTTTCGGCGCGGTTTTGTCATGCACGCATTTGTCGGTGAACCCAATACCAGTACATATGATTACAGAAAGTCACCAGAAACTATTCAACTTTTTAAATCGTGTGTGTGTGTGTGTGTCTGTTTGTGTGCTTTAATTTACTTTTGATATATTAAAAAGAATATCCTTTGGCTACAACTTAATATTTTATTTCCATCTTTTTGATCTCTGAGCTTGTTTTCTTGCATACATTCCTTTACTCAAACTAGGTAACATCATCAGTGTTAGTCTAGCACTGATGATGTTACCAAGTCTGGGTAATGAAACTTCTGCAAGAAAAGAACAAGCTCAGAGACTACCAAGGACCCCTCAGTTCAATCTTGAGCTACCAATATTCTGCTTTATTTCCATTTCTCTTGGAACTTGAGGCTCCACATCTCATGGTCTGGCCTATTTCTTTAATAATCCACTATAGTTTCTTCCTGATTGACCACTTTATTTCTGGAATCATTCTGTCCCCATTTTCCTCAATCTTCTTTGATATCAATGACTTTTTTAGAATCCTTCTCTTCTTTCATCCATGTTTTGCCTTTCAGAATGCTTTTTCTAGTCATCACTCCTCTGTAAGCTTTTATTGTACTAATGGTTTTAAATAAGTATCATCAAACTAATCTTCACTTTTAGTTGACAAGTAAGAAGTAAAATATTTTTGAAATGACTGTCCATCTGCAAAGGTTTGCACAGTTATAAAATGTATTAATCAAGGCTAGGTCTCTCTCTCTGCTATTTCTTAAATGCCTGAATAGCTGGCTTTCTTAAATTAAGAAACACTGACATCATCAGTCCATGGCTCAAATATAGCCAATATTGAGGAACTTCCTTTTTTCTTCAGTGCAAATCATTGCTGTTTTGTATATGCGTATACAATATATACATCTCTCTCTCTCTCTCTCTCTCTCTCTCTCTCTCTCTCTCTCTCTCTCTCTCTCTATCTATCTCTATCTCTGTCTGTCTGTCTGTCTGTCTGTCTGTCTGTCTGTCTGTCTGTCTATCTATCTATCTATCTATCTATCTATCTATCTATCTATCTATCTATCTATCTATCTATCCTCTCTCTTCCTCCCTCCCCCTCACTCCTCCCTCCCTCCCCTCTCTCTCATATCAACCTATCAGATATGCCATTCAGAAAGGATAGTTATTTGTTTGCCTAGATAGAAGCAAGGAGAAATACAGAGAAGATGACTTTTAGCTCAGAAATGTAAAGTGAGATTTCTATATTTAAAATCAGACACCGAATACTGACTATGTCCATTATGCTTTGTTTGAATTTCAGAAGTTTTATCAACATTGCAGAAAAGATGATTGCATAGGTAAAGCTTTACTCCAATTTTAGATATTTCTGGATTTTTTCTACAAAAACTACACAAAACTAGGTTTTATGTGGTCATAGGTAAACAGCATTGTGAAACATATGTTTAACCCCCAACATAATAGCTTTTGGCTGTTAAAAGGCAGTGTTGGGGAAGTGAACTACATTTACACACTCAGGTGAGCAAAATCAATTTCTCTCTCAGTTGTTTTTTAAATGCTTAAGGTAGAAGAATTAGATGATCTAATCTTAATCTTGACTTTTAATTTATGTGGCATGGGCTAGATCCTGTTCATTCAGGATTACTTCTACTCTCTTCTCAAGCAATATCAGTTGCTTAATATAAACTGTGTGTGTGTGTGTGTGTGTGTGTGTGTGTGTGTGTGTATGCGTGTTATAATAAAAATAAATACAGAAATAGAATATTGTGTTTCTATGTGAGAGAATATAATTTATATATTCGCATGCACGCATACACTGTTTGTACCTAAACATCTAGCTGCTTCATAAAATACAAATTTGTTCTTTGATGTATGCACTGTTAGGATTTTTCTATCATGCTAAGCTTTTGCCAGTCAAGGTTGAAACTTAAAGAGAAACATCAATCACACAATCTTTCAAAGACATAAAATCAGAGTATCCACAAGACAAATTTTTTTTTTTTAAATTATATGCTTTTCTATTTGCATGTAACATATTTAAAGTATGTATACTAAATGTTTTAATGTAAATATGAGATTACCCATTATTTTGTAGTATTCCGAAATATTCTGATTAACAGTATTCTGATTACAATACTGTCAATCAGAATAGAGCTGGGAGGGACCTTGAAGGGGGGGGGGTGTCCAACCTCTTGTTCAAGCAGAAGACCCAATACAATTTCAGACAAATAGCTGTCTAATCTCTTCTTAAAACCTTCACTGATGGAGCACCCTCAACTTTTGAAGGCAAGTAATTCCACTGGTTAATTGTTCTTATTGTTAGGAAGTTTCTCCTTAGTTCCAGGTTACTTCTCTTCTTGATTAGTTTCCATCTGTTGATTCTTATTCTGCCTTCTAATGCTTTGGGAAATAGGCTGACCCCCCTCTTCTTTGTAATAACCCTTCAAATGGTCTTTCAGATGTTCTGATGGTGCAACCATTACCACCAAAACAGAGTCCATTTTCCTCACAGCTGCTCCTCTTCTTCTCTTTCCTTCCATGACTTCATAAACTGGCTGTTGAATAATCTGTTGCAAGGTCTTGCTTGATATTGACCACACAAGGGACATTATCAGCTGAGGATTCACAAGTGAAGGACCCCCGAGAAATCCAGGGCTATGAGATGGTCCATGATGACTTCTGGTCCATAGGGCAACACCATTGGCAGATTAATAGTCTGTGACACTGTAAATGGAGCAGGGTTTCCACTGGTATCCTGCTCACCTGCAGGGAAATTTAACACAGGCTGGTACCACAATTACCTAGAGCAGTCCAAACACCTGATGAGTCATTCATCAGGTTGTCCCAAAGGTGCTTTTTCAGGAGGCAATTGGACTTCATTTTTTTCTTTGAATACAATTTGCTTCTCATCCAAGAAGCTTCTTCAGCTCTGACAGGATAGTGGGGAATGGAAGGATTTATATTCCTTGCAGACAGCTGGTCATTTGCATCCTTTTAGAGGGTCTTTGAAGCACTTGAAGGTTTATCTGTGTCCTCAAGGTTCCCTACCAACTTTTAGCTATACAATTTGGAGTGAACAATCCTTGGATGGTATGGGAGTAGGAATTGATTTCTAGAGGAAAAGAACTGCAGACTACAGGAACTAGGAGCACTGCTCAGGTGACCCTGAGAAGCAAAACACCTTCAAAGAAAAAACCAGAAAGTCCACTTGCCTCCTGAAAAAGCACCTTTGGGTTTCCCATCTCTGATTTGATAAAGTACCGTATATACTCGAGTATAGGCCGACCCGAATATAAGCCGAGGCACCTAATTTTACCACAAAAAACTGGAAAAGTTATTGACTCGAGTATAAGCCTAGGGTGGGAAATGCAGCAGCTACCGATAAATTTCAAAAATAAAAATAGATACCAATAATGCCATTGCCCATTGAATAACATATACAGCCTGCCTGTGCCCATTAAATATACAGTAGCCATTGTAAAAATTTGCTCTGCATAACAAATTATTATCACACAATACTGGTGTATTCAATGAAATACTTCACTCACCTCATGATGCTGATGTCCCGCTGTGATGATGATGTCCCGCCTCCTATGACACACGGCACAGTGATTCCTATCATTGGATCACTGTACCAGAGGAGGTGGGACATCGCTATGTGGCTGCTTGCCATAACAAGGAGGAGGTGGGACATCGTTGCAGAGCGGCAGGAGGGGGAGGAAGGGTAATCGTAAGACAGCCCTGCATTACATTAGAACGTGAGGAGGGGGGATGGTGCGGTGCGCGCTGCGCGGCAAACTGACACAGAGGGAGGGGAAACTCAGGGGCGCTGGGCCATTCACGAGCGTCACCCAGCGGCATGGCCCCGCCCCTTTTTCTCCTCCATTTCGGGCAAATTTTTCACTGACTCGAGTATAAGCCGAGGCGGCTTTTTTCAGCTCAAAAAGTGGGCTGAAAAACTAGGCTTATACTTGAGTATATACAGTATCTGATTTTTGTGAGCACAATTTTTGTGCTAGCTAAGTTATAGATTTGTATACTGATTATTATACCGTAAACAACCCAGGCAGTGATATAAATATGATTAAATAAGAATTCAATAAAGCTTTAGACCATAGTAGTGATTAATGCATATTTGAAGTTAAACTGTCTTGATAACATGCCAAAAGAAAAAAAAATCTGAGGTTTCCTAATGGCAAAGGTAAAAGCCAATGAAGATGTGTAGTTAAGAATCTTAATTACAGAACAATCCTCTCAGAACATCTAGAGTTATGTGGGGCTTTAAAGATTAAGATCAATCACTTGAGTAAAAAAAAGCAAAATTAAGCAGTTCTTTTTTCAATGTCAGAGCGATTCTGGCTACCATCTTTGCTGCTGTCTGTGCACCAGTTAAAGTACTTTGATCCTTTGGAACAATTTGTATTACAGTTGTGGTTTACCCAAGATACACATTATCGTATTTTACTTTTTAAAGTTGTTCGCATATTTATCTTGCGGGTATCTGAACAGTGGCATAAAAGTATTCTAACTAAACTAACTTATAATTGAGAACCATGTGGAGCTTACTGAAAACATGTTTTGATGGTTCAGAAATTACAGAGTCATATAATAATCCACAAGGCTTGGAAATCATCTAGTTCATCTGCCTGGTCCAGTATACAGAATGCTTGCAGAATATTGGAGACCATCCACATTTGTTTTCTTTTTACAACGGTGTAATGCCTTGTATTGGGGTGGAGGCAGGAAACTGAATGGAGCTGAGTATTTACTGGCTAGATGCCTCTTCTGACACCTACATGGAGTTCACAGCAGATATTTTATCTGTGCACCTTGATGGAGAAACATCTGCCACTGTCTTGGACTGAGCTCTTCGTCTCCTGAGAGGAAGTTGAATGTCTTAACCTCTAGCTCACCATGCCACTCACATGAGATCACCCACATTAACAGGGACATAAAATAGATCATAGCTATCACATTAAAAGTAAATAAGTCAGGGCACTCCTTGATACCACATCCTGAAGAAATAATCTTCAGATATAATCGTGAATTTTTGAAGAAAGGACAACCCCTCCTTGAATAGGTCAAACCTCAACTGTTGACCTTTAGTAGTCAATCATTTCTGTCTTATTTGGAATGATCCTTATTTCCTTTCTTGCAGCCTAAGGAATTACTGCAATTGTCATCCCATATAAATTATGATACCTTATTTTTATTTGGAAATTATCTTTGTATAGAATGGTTGTATTTGTATAGATTATTAAAATTCTGTATTATGGATTTTATCTTTTTAAGATTAGTTCTAATAATAGTTTTAATATTTATTTGACTCCCCCAAAGTCATTTTGGGGTTGGGGGGGATTGTATTTGTCACTGGGATGGTAAAAGTAGAGGGCAGGAGTAGAATAAACTATAGAATTGGCTTTCTGGATGTATTCAGTTGATTGCTCAAGAATTCTTAACCTAGGCTAGTACAGTATTTTTTTCTTTGTTGTATAGTAGACTATGCAATTGGCCTGAAAAATAATGGTCTGAAATCACACCACAATCCTATAGTTTAGGATTGACTAACTTTCTTCACTTAAGTCATTGTTGGGTTCTGTTGTTCTTATATTCTTTAGAGACGCCCAACTTTCACGGTTGCACTACATAATTGAAGGCAATTTGCCACAGATTGGCAATCTGTGAGGGCAGATTTTTCCCTTATTTTCAATTTTGGAAAGAATTTAAAGTGGGAACAGGAAGTCCCTGAAAGGTAACATGGTCTCTTGGTGGCCCAAAATAAGGACTTGGGTGACATCTTGGAAATTTGAAAGGTGATTCAGACTTGGAAAGAAAGAAGTTGACTTCTCAAAGGTTCCCAATCTCATTCTGAAAATGGAAAAAGAAAGAACAAAAAAACCAAATATTTTTGATCCAGCCCTGTTTAGTGTTATTCCCTTATGTTTTTGGAGGGCTGAGTGCTACTCACCAGTAGCTCAATTGTTGTCCATTTCTAAATTAGACTGATTTTATTTTATCAAAAACTCTTTTCTTTTAATTTTTAGCTTCTTTTTCAATGCATACACTTATAAACTACATCAATGGATGTTGTTACTCTTTCATATGCACTAGGTTTTTTCCCCTTATAGATATAGTACAGTGACAAATGTGCTGTATTCATTAACCTTTTAGCAAAGAGCACAAAGTGAGCTGGTTAATATTTGGCAGCTTTGCAGGGTCTATTGACTTCTAATGAAAAATTCAGCAGTGCAATGTCTTTTTTGGTCTACCTGTTTATATGATAGTATTAGTCACAGGTTCACTTATTACAATGACCACATTACAAAGAAGTGCAGGAACTACTTGGCATTCAACTTGTATTTTATAACAGAAACATCATTAAAATTTATTTACTACATGAGTTTTTAAAACTTTTTTTAGAAGCTTGTAATTTAGGGATGAATTTTGGCTTGATACATGCCTTGTATAGACTTATAAGTAGAATTAAGCATTGATATTAAAGGAAATATATTACCTTTACACTGTTTTTGGAAAATTTAGCTTTTGAACAAAAATAGTAACACTATCTGCAAGAACCACATTTGGAAAACTAAAGGAAGTGATCTGATTGTGATTGTGATTTATAAGAACAGTATATCTCTTTTTGGGATATCTACGAGGAATTGAAGAAGTGTCCAAGAGGGGCTTTGCCCAAAGGATGTGCCTTTCTTGGACTGGATGATGCTTAAGATTCATGCCTTTGTCACCTCATGAGTGAATTACAGTACAGTAATGCATTTTACATGGAACTCACTGGAGAAGAGCCTAATGCTGGGAACAATTGAGGGCAAAAGAAGGGGACGATAGAGAATGAGGTGGCTGGATGGAGTCACTGAAGCAGTAGGCGGACTCCAGAGGATGGCAATGTCAGGGCTGCTTCCCTCAGTAACCAAGAAAGAAACCACTCAACTCCATTTTGCAGAATTAAGAGAACTTTTACTGGTCATGAGTAGATAGTAGCTAAGCAAAGCAAGATCTGAGGCAAAAGTGTGCGTAATCCTAGATATCAATAAGTGACCCAACCTCCTCCCCTTGGTAACCCCATCCCATAGTCCAATCCGTACACCCCAAGGTGTCATGTGGGAGACATCTTCAAAAATCATCATCAGGCTGGTATGCCGGACAGTTGGTCTGGGCGACAACTCCTCTCTCTGCAGCATGCACAGTAGATGGTGAGAACAACTCCCTTTTTACAGTCACTCCTGCACAGAACAATTCCCCCACCCAAATACCTCCCTGTTTCAATGGCAGCCGAAAGCAAGCAGCAAAACAGAGGCTGACAGACAGAGGACAGGAAGTCTCACATGTGATGGTATATGCACCCATGCTGGGGCTCCGAATGTATGTAGGTAACTCAAATCTGGTTTTCTGCCATGCCACCTAGTGAATGGCAATTCACCGGTTGTTGTATTCACCATATTATTTAAAACATAGTTACTACACATCATAGCTTCACCCCACACAGTGTTTCTGGCAAACCTGAATCAGCTATTATAGTTCGAGCCATGGCCTGTAATGTTTGCCCTATAACGAGTTATGTTGTGGCCTATAAGGAGCAGAACGTTTGTGCTCGATTCCAGCTGTTTTTAACATTGTTTGATAACTTGGTAATTGGTAAACTCCGTCCCATTATCAGTAACTACAGTAATAACCTTGGCTTTCATCTTTCTTTCCGCAAACCTCAGCCAATTAAAGAAATTCTGAAATTTTTCTGTTTTGTTTTTCATTAAGTGACAGAAACCGTATTGTGAATAATGATCCATGATACTCAAAACATAACAAACTAGATTTCTCAGGTCCTATTATATCAGCAAAAACAACCTCCAGAGGTTCCTTTGTTTTAAAACCATTCAGTCTGTTTGCTGGAGTAACTTTGCTTTTCTCCTGATTGCAAACATTGCAGTTTAAATATTTTCCGCATGGTTTTATTTTTACTCCCTCTGCCAACTTAACAGTTTGTTGCAGCAATTTGAAATTAATGTGTCCCATGCGTCTATGAAGTAAATGTATACATTCATCATGGGGTTTAACATTATGATAAGCTGTGTTAGCCATCTGGCTATCTGGTATAACATACAAACCATTTTTTTTAAAGTAGCACTAACCCTGTTACCCTTCTTTTCAATAACACAGATATTTCCCCTAAAGGTTACCACAAAGCCAATGTTAACCAGAGCCCTAACCGATAGTAAGTTGAATTTTAAGTTACGTACATATAACATTGGTAATTGCTCATTTAGGAATGAACAAGATGCGTTACCTTCACTAGACGCCCTCACCTTCCATCCATTTGCCAAAAATACATGCTCCTTGCTTGTGGTCATTTTTACAAACCTTTTTTCTATCTCTAGCAATGCACTGTGATGCACCACTATCAACAACCCACAAATTATGGTTTACAGGTGCATTGCTAGACATAGCCAAAGTAGACATAGCTAAGTTTACATTAGCATTTTTCTAGCTCTTCTGGCATTCTGTTGTTTTGCCTTTTTACAGAATCTAGCTATATGTCCCTTAGCCCCACAAGAGAAATTTTTGAACAGTATAGGCAGTAGAATGTGACTCCTCGTGTTGTGGTGGTTTCTCTCTCAGTTGTTCTCTTTCCATCCTTCTTCTTGACTCTTCTGACAGTCATGCAGTAATGTCAGTCAATGTTAGTTCATTTCGGGTTAGGACTTCAAGAGAAGATACAAAAACATCATAACTCTCACCCAGTGAGGAGAGTATGATATAAACTTGATGTAGCTCAGAAAAAATTAGTTCTTTTTCATGTAGCTCCTGGAAAAACCCTTTCATAAAGTTTAAATGAGCTAACATATTTCCACCTTTCAGAAGTTGTGCCCTAAACAATTTGCGTGTAAGATGTATGTGTGCACCTACAGTGTCACGTACATAAATCCTCTTCAAATTCTCCCAACATCTTGCAGAAGAATTTTCTCCACAAATATGTACTAATTGTTGGTCATTCAGTGTTAGACCAATTATACACAATGGCCATTCATTGCATTGCTGAAAATCTGCTATCTTCTTGGCATCATCATCATTATCTGGATTCCAAGGAGTTACATCCGATGGATTCTGTACAGCATCCCATAAACCTTCCCTACGCAGGAGTAGACTGCACTTCATAGATCAGGAAACATAGTTTGTTCCATCCAATCAGGTTATCATGAATAGGCTTGTTGTTGGGTCACTCGCCATCTTCTCCAGGATAGTAACAATCACTAACAAAACAGCTGTCTGTATGCAGTTTTGCGTATCAATACCAACTCTCCTTTAGCTACGTCTGGTATAACCTGGGCCCATAACCACTGTTAGGTAAGCTCCCCATTGGGAGAGCGAGTGCATTCAGAGAAGCATTGTGAGAGTGATGTTGGAGAACACACAAACCAGCATACAGAGACACTGCAGTTTAAACAGGCTTTTACTTTTGTGGAAATAGACGTATCAGAATCCATCAAATAGTCCAAGTCAGACACGGTTAAGATAGTCAGTCATCAATGTCTTTCAGTTAAGGGATAATCCAAATAACATTGTCCATAATCATACAAACAGTCAGGTACACAAAGTTTGCTAGCAGTTGCAAAATTTACAATAGCTCACGGTAATCACCACATGGCACTTCTAACAGCCAGCTTCCAAACACTCAGATCAGATCAGGATCTAACAGTGATTCTGGCTCCATCTTATGGCTGATTTACAGCATGGTTTAAAGAAACAGGTACGGCATTGTTACATGATTTATATATTGCCAACCCAACCATTAGATTATATTCCTAACACTTTCTTTGTAATATCACCTCCCCTCTGTAATGATCAGATTGCTCCTATCCTTATGAAGTTCAGGAAGCTGTTGAAAATATGGTTCTTTTCTCAGATTTTGGAATCACGGTGATGACATTGCCCCTGTTGAATGGGAATTTGGATTATATTTTGTCTTCAGACATTCATTTTTGTTGCTTTTTTTCTTCAGTTTTTAATTGATAGCTACCCTGAATTTTGGAGAATCAAGCACTTATAAATAAATAAATAACATTTGGATCTCATCTTGGTTTTATGTTTTATTGTAAGTTACTCAATAATTTGCAGTATAATTTTAATAAATGCTCACAGTAAATCAGAAACATGGAATCAATCCTGACTAGTATAATGTGAAATCCCCTCCTAGGTGCAATTTATAAAAGGTACTTGGATGAGACAGTAACATCCATTAATCAAAGCTTGCCTTTCAAAAGCTCTTGAAATTAGATTAACAATGAATATTGATTATTTATATAAAACAACTGTAGCCCACCTTTCTGAGGCATAGGCACTACTTTGGCATTATCGTTTTACCTGTGTTCATCCCTTTACTACTGTCTTGAATTATGAATTTCAGAGAGAAATAATTGATCTACCATGGCTGCAATCCAAAACTATGACTATATAATGAATGAACTGCAACAAATCTTATTTGAAACTGTCATGACTGAAAAGATATGCCCTCATAATATTAATTGTAACAGCATTTTCTCTGAATGTTGTGCTGGTATTTAAACACACACAGTATCAAGAGTTTATTTATGTTTTAAGCACACAAATCAAGCTCCGGGCAGTATGGCCCAGTACAGCCATACTGGTATTAGCTGGGAGCAGCGGCCACCATAATGGTATGGTGGCTCATTCAGCCCACTCACCTGCCCACGTTCCTTATCTGTTTTTGAAGCAACAGGGCTAATTGTACACAGTGTCCGGCACCTGCACGACCTCTGCCGAGCAGCTGGGTGTCACAGGGCAATGGCATGCACAGGCTTGTGCAATGTTCGTGCCCAATAAGGACGCCTGGCTCCGTGTACAGCCAGGCGTCCTTATTGGGTACAGCGTATCAGTGTACAGCGTATCAGTTGCGATGGGAGCCGGAACCTACCACTGTCACAAATGTAGCCTTAGTGGTCAAAAATAGGGCCATCTTTTTTTCACAAAGGACCAGCTGTGCTCCTGGGTGTTTGTATGGAGATTATTAGGGAGAAAAAGTTAAACTTCATCAGGCAATGTGATATAGCTAAAATGGCTGTTTCTACAACACCAATAATAACAATTGTCCTCAGGATTGTTGGAAACAAGCTAGGTATTTCTTCTCATTCTTGTCTAGAGTAGTTCTCTCTAAACTGCAATTAAGATGATGATATGTGACATTAATTTTGTTATTTATCCTGTTTCCTGGAAACATCATATTCCTGATGCTCTTCTCTGCCACCCATACTTTTATCAGATGGGCCCTTAAAAGATTGGTTATTTCAGCAAGAAGGTGAGTAGAAGAAGAATTGTTTCCATATTCTACTTGATCAGGCAATGGACAAATGGACTTGTGTCTAAAAGGGTAGAAAGAGCAATCAACAGCTCAAATGCAAGATTTCAGATGTTTCTTATCTTTTTATGTTTGGATTAAAGTTGAGAAAGTGTTGGTCATTGTGATAAGATTTTGATGTCTGCTTTGAAATAACGGACCCTTTTAAAATTATTCAGGGTGATTTAGTACTATTTTCAACATTTATTGTTTTTAATGGTCTTTTTAATGCAGAAGCTGATAATCCAAACTGAGTGATGGTGAATAGTTCAGGAGATGAAAGAGACAAATTACCCTTAAGGGTGAGAAATAATAGACATTCACTTCCTGTTCTGGTGCAACACCAATACATCTGTGGTTCTTTAACTCCACTTTTAATTGCACAAATATCACATTTCAAGATCTGCTTTAGTCATTCAATTCTTATGGAGATTCTGCATAAAGGGATCATTATATTCAAGCATCTTTGAAAAACATTTTCCTCAACCAACACACTGGTGTGCAGAGACAAATTGCACAGCAGGGTGTTCAATGTACAAAATGAGAGAAAAAAAGAAAAGACACGGACCAAAATAATTGGGAAGTAAACTGAACTCACTTAATGGAAGGCAACAAAACTGTTTCGAAACAACCCTGCCAAACTTCTCACATTTATTTTTTTTAAACAGGATACTTTTAAGTGCAAAAATGGGGGTCGTTGACTATCGTCAATTCTCTAGGTGGTGAATACAAAATATATTTTTCTACAGAGAAAGTATTTAGCAGATGCATGGCATTTCCTCCCTACACCCTGAAGTCGTTCCTGTCTCATGCTCATGCTGGCTTTAAGATTGCTTAAGAAAATTCTGTTTGGCATTCAAATGCTTTAGCAGCAACTTGCCAAGTGTTCAGTCTAGACTGCTGACTACCAAAAGCTCCCCTACCTTCCCCTACCTTGGACAGCTTCCATGCTGTTCTGCCAGGACAGCAGATGTATGCACACAGAGACAAGTGAATGTATGCAAGCTTAAATTTATATATACAAAATTACAGTATCAAAATGCATGCATATGCAGTCACATTAACACAATATTTTGAATAAGAATTCTGTTTCATTTTTAAATTTTAATTTCTGCTGTTATAGGAGCCTCTCAATAGTGCAGTGGTTATTGCACCTAGATATTTGGGCCTAGATGAATGGAATCTTCAATTGGTTTTTCCAATCTCTTTTATCAGTTCAGGAGTTTGCACAGGAATTTGTATTATTTTAATGATATATGTTTTCTCTAACCCCAATTGTCCCCTTCCCCATTGTTTATGTTGTCAGTCCTATCAGAGGTGTTTGAATTGAGCAGCTATATAAATGTTTGTTAAAAGAAATGAACAACCATTTGTCTTATGCTTAACAATATCACCAAATCAAATACTTTAATATGCTATTCAATTTAAAGCCATTTCTTTAAAAGTTCTATGTCATGCCACCTCATATCAGTTCCTTATGCATGAATGCACTTTTTTGATTATTATTTTTTTTAAAAAAGGCCTGGTAGAAATATAGTTAATTCAGAGAAAGAAAAATAGTAGGAAAAAGAAGACAGGGTTGCATTACTAAAACATTACTGGGTGAAAGTAGCTACAGAAGATATTACAGGCAACCATTGATATAAAAGTGTTGAGGTCTTTCCAGCTTTTGGCAGTAGCCAATCAAAATGGAAGAATTTGGTAGAATAAAATAAAGTATCAGGATTCCAAGTAACATGACAAAAGAAGGGTTGAGTTTCCTCAAAGTTCCTTTTTATTAGAGATGTCATATTGACACATCTGGGAAAAACCCAAATCTGCAAGTTTCCAGGTTATCCCCACCGAAGTGAAAGTTCAAATCCCTTCCCAGCACCCACATGTCCATCACATGGTCCAATCAAGCACTATCCAAAACTGGGGATGTCTCCCAGTCACACCATGAAAGCTGCTGGGTGAGATCATTCATCGGTACGGGATCAAATATCATCAATACGCGGACGATACCCAGTTGTATCTGTCTGCCCCGTGCCAACTCAGTGAAGCAGTAGAAGTGATGTGCCAGTGCCTGGAGGCTGTTAGGGTCTGGATGGGAGTAAACAAGCTGGCTCTCAATCCAGACAAGACCGAGTGGCTATTGATGTTGCCCTCCAAGAACAGACCAGATATTCCACCTCTTACCCTGGGGGGCAAAACTCTTCGCCCCTCAGAGAGGACCCGCAACTTGGGTGTCCTCCTGGATCCACAGCTGACATTAGAATACCACCTGTCGGCTGTGACCAGGGGGGCTTTTGCCCAGGTTCGCCTGGTGCACCAGTTGCAGCCCTACCTGGACCGGGAGGCACTTCAAATGGTCACTCATGCTCTCGTCACCTCTAGGCTTGATTACTGTAACACGCTTTACTTGGGGCTGCCCCTGAAGAGTGTTCGGAGACTACAATTGGTCCAGAATGCAGCCACGCAAGCGATATCGGGTGTACCTAGGTACACCCATGTTACACCTATCCTCCGTGAGCTGCACTGGCTTCCCATTGGTCTCCGAATGTGCTTCAAGGTGCTGGTCGTTACCTTTAAAGCCCTACATGGCTTGGGACCTGGATACCTACGGGACCGCCTCCTGCCACACACCTCCCAACGACCTATAAGATCACACAGATTGGGCCTCCTTCGGGTACCGTCGACCGGACAATGCCGGTTGGCAACTACCCAGGGGAGGTCTTTCTCTGTAGTTGCCCCGGCCCTGTGGAACGATCTTCCCGCAGAGATCCGGACCCTTCCCACTCTCCCGGCCTTCCATAAAGCCACTAAAACCTGGCTGTTCCGGCAGGCCTGGGGCTGTTGACCCTAAAATATGGTCCAGCCCCACTCAGAATGGAGTGCATGATGTGTTTTTTTTTTATCTATCTTTTCTTTCTTCTTCTTCTTTTTTTTTTTGATTTATTTGTTAGCTTCCCGGAGTCCCACGGGATTGGGGAGCATACAAATGTTATTAAACTTCAAACTTCAAAGATGTCCTTGACTGTCTGAGAAAGGAATGTTATTTAAACTATGTATCACCCATACTCCATATAATCTATCCCACAGCAGAAAATATGGCAGACCTGAAGACCCAGTGTAAAAGATCGTGACCCAACAAATGCGCGCCCGACAAATGCACACCGACAAAACCACTGCGACAAAACAGCGAAGTCGAAAGCGCGCCCACTAAAGCGCGCCGACAAAACCGCACCCACAAAAGCACGATTATGATTTTTAGGTTAGGGTTAGGGTTTTGTTGGTGCGCATTTGTCGACACGCTTTAGTGGACATGCTTTTGATTTCTCCGTAGTGGATGCTCTTTTGATTTTGCCGTTTTGTCACGGCAGTTGGGTCGGCGTGCATTTGTCAGGCACGCATTTGTTGGTGAACCATAAATGATGGCTTCCAGGTCTGACATAAAGCATAGGCAGCAAACTTGATAATAATACCAGAGTCAACAATATCTGAGCCGACACAACTCCCAAAATACCTATTTCGACATGGAACAGGAAACCAGGGTCTAAAGTAACTTTGCAGTTGGCCTGGCGTAGTAGAGTCCAGTGTCATCTGGTCCTGCCTTCCCGACATGGCTGGTGACCTATGATGGAGCACCCTAGCAAGTGTAGATGCAGTGTCAGAATTTCACTATACTAGAAGTTTATTGAACTGATAAGTTATGCTCCTTAATAACACAAAGGATAATATGTTTATCCATTTTCACATTGACATACTATAACAGTCTGTCCATAAACCTGGCTTTGGTAGGAAATATATGTACAGAAATAGGTTTCTGCACAAATGCAGTAATTTAATGGTTCATGCATGTAAAAATGCTTCATTTATTTAGAAGCCAAAACTATTGAGTAATATCATTAATAAGTTCAATTTTCATCCACCAGTTGCCATCTTTTAGACTGGATTATTGTTTATTTTCTGTGCAAAACTGATCCAAACTGGAAATGTCCATTCACCATGACTAATGTGAAATCAAGAATTATGACTATTTCCATGCTATAAAATGATCCTTTGATGACAAAATTACTATGACAGTTGGATTATTAATTTATAACCATCTCCTTTTATTCTTTAAAATCCAGTCCATTGTCCCTAATGACATCTCTTGCTGGTCACTATATAGGTTATGCTTATTATAACGGTACATAAAGATCAGGTTGTTTAAGCATAATTAGCAACCTGAATAGGTTATTGTGGCTATATTATGTATAATGTATAAAGAACATAAAGGAGGGCGGTTAGGTTTCTTAATCAAGGTTGATGATAATGAACTTCATGGGTCTAAGTATTATATATTTTCCACCTAGATTAAGCAATGATGGGGTTCCTGAAGAAAATAGGATTTTTGTTCATAGAGCAAATGAGAAAATTAGCTGGCCTCAATTTCAATTGGTTAATGGCCAGTTTAACTGAGATCAAAGCACAGCAGTCTGGCAATTCAGGACAATGTGCCTTTCCAAAGTGTTCAGGCATAGTATTTCTCCCCTCTTTCTTCTGTCTAAGCACCATGTAATTGATAGTCATCAGCCTGCAGAGTTTCAATTATCTATCTCAGTTAACACAAATTTTACTTTTTATCACACCTGGTGAAATCATCCCATATTATATATTTTCCATCAGGAAATCAGTTTACAGGGCTATTTTTACATAAATTGTAAACTGCTCAAAGAACATTTCAATGTAGAAATGTTTAAATTAACTTATTTCTCAAGTGCTGCACCCAGGAACAAAAGATACACAGTCGTCCTTTTTCTTTCTGTGCACATAAGGCAAATGAACAGAGGAGGAAAAGGGAAAATTGCTGCGTATCTTCATAGTCACACAAGAATTTCCCTCCTTTCTCTGATTCCAGCTATTGTTACTGGGAACACACTTAAAAGTGACAAAGTGTACATAAGTGACAAGTGAGGAATGGAAAATTGGCAGTGCCTGTTCATGCATGTAACCAAGAATGGGGGAAAACAGTGCTGCACTGAACCATATTAAAACCTTCACTGCATACGTATCTGTTGAGTGACTAGATAATGCCCAAACTTACTTTTGAAAAGCAAATGTACATAGGGGAGGTGAACCTTTGGTCCTTTAAGTGTTGCTGAACTATAGTTCCCCAAAAACCAGTCAGTGACAATGACAAATGGGAGTTGTAGTCCAGCAACATTTGGAAGACCAACAATGTCCGTACTATATGGAATTAGGATTTAACAACTATAAACTCAATTTCACTGCAGCACCAGATGACTTTTACCATCCTGGCTCCCTTAAAAGTTGGTGTACCGAAGTTAGTGAGTGCCACATTAGAATCTTCCAAATGCAAAAAGTGAAATATTTATTATCTCCCTCCAACCCAACTACGGTTCGATCAGTTTTCTGAAGTGCAATCTCCAAATTAATCATTTTCTACCAAGCAGAACTTTGGAAGGAATGTGACAAGGGACAAAGAAATATATAAACTACAAAATTGGAATTGCACATAGCAATTCTTAAACTAAATCATACCACACACAGGGTTACATATGTGCGTGCGCGCGTGCGCACACACACACACACACACACACACATCTAGACATCCTGAAGTAGACACATGCTTCTCTAGTTGCTATGAAATGTAAGTCCTTTTTATCAATGAACAGAATAAAGGGGTACTTATTATTTCATGGGAATATTACTATTAGAAGCTTTGCCCCACATTGGCTTCCTTTTTTAAAAGAATGTAATGATAATATTATTCAATTCAATTCAGAATAGATCTGGAAGGGACTTGCAGGTCTTCTAGTCCAAGTCCCTGCTCAAACAGGAGACCCTTTACTATTTCAAACAAGTGGCTGTCCAGTCTCTTCTTAAAAGCCTCCAGTGATGAAGTATCCACAACTTCTGAAGTCAATCTCTTCCACTGGTTAATTGTTCTCACTGTCAGGAAATTTCTCCTTAATTCCAGGTTGCTTCTCTCCTGGATTAGTTTCCATCTTCTTGTCCTGACTTCTGGTGCTTTTAAAATCAGTTGACCCCTTCATCTTTGAAACAGTCGCTCAAAGACCAGAATATTGCTATCGGTGGTGGGTTCGGATCCCGTTGCAACCTGTACAGTACAACGGAGCAGGAAACCCACCACGTGCACGTGTGCAGCACGCACGTAGCACGTGCATGAGTACCCACTGCCCGCGATGCTCCAGATGCCTGGCGGAGCATCGCCCAGGTGCCATATGCTCCATGCGTGTGCGCAAATGCCCCGATTGGCTAAAATACCAGTAAGGACAGCGGGGAGGGTGGCCTCTCCGGAGCACTGTACCGGAACGGTACCTGGTGCTATTAGCAGGCACCAGTATGCTCATACTGGGGCGTACTGGTCGTATCCCACTACTGATTGCTATGATGTCACTCCTAGTCCTTCTTTTTTCTAGAGTAGCCTATAAAACTTCTAATTGCCAAAACAAGTTCACATGCATTATTGAACTAATGCTGAAAACAGCAGAGAGACAGATTTTTCTCTGAATTGCTTAGGATCGTTATTAGAACTGAAGATAGGAAATAACAGCAAGAGTAAGATAGGGAAAGTGCCCTGAGCATCACTGCTGGAATTATTCCATTCCATATACAAGATTCTCTCTCCCTCTCCCTCTCCCTCTCTCCCTCTCTCTCTCTCTCCCTCCCTCCCTCCCTCTCTCTCTGTACGTGCATATGCATGTGTGTTTCTTTTTGTTCTTCTTTCATGTTACGTCTGTCTGCATTTCTTCCTGCAAAAATTAAGTGTTCCTCTTATGCTTTGATCTGTGTTATGTGACTGAGACAAAGAGAAGAAGAGTCTTAAAACAAAGGCCCACTTGATTCTCCCATTATGTGCATTGGGAAAATTCCTTTTAGAATGTTCTTTTCCATGGCCCAAGACTGATGCTGCCCATTTTGAAATTTATTTATTTATTATTTGCCTGCCTTTATTATTTTTTACAAATAACTCAAGGCAGAGAACATATCCAACACACCTTCCTGCTCCTATTTGCCCCACAACAACCAGTTTCTGAGGAGGGTTGTGCTGAAAGAAAGTGAGAGCCAATATCATCCAGTTAGTTTTCATGGCTAAAGTAGAACTTGAGACCATCATCTCCTGATTTCTAGCCTGATGCCTTAAGCACTAGTCAAACAGTGGTGGGATCCTACCGTTTTAACAACCAGTTCGGTGATTGTGCACTGTGCACATGGGCACAATTTAGAGAACACTTACCTTCTGTATTACTGCCAGGAGGAAAACAAGTGGATGACAGCAATCCAATCTGTCGCGCGACTCAACTGAGAAGATAAAGGTAGTAAAGCACATGAGACAGAGGACAGGTGAGCTGGCTCACTTCCTCATCGGAGCAAACTGGTTCGCTCCCTTGTCGGAGCTACCAGTTGCCTGAACCGGTAGAATCCCACCCCTGTAGACAAAAATGATTCTTTCTAATTGATCTTTCCTTAGCTAATTTTTTTACTTCAGCTTCAGATTTGGTCCCATTCTTTCAGAGGATTAGCTTGCTTTTGAGTACAAAAGCAGTTGTGAGTCTTGTTGCATAAGTTCTTTCCAATGTTCTGCTGAAATGAAAAGAATAGAGATTTTTTAGTTTTAGATCACCCAACCTCACGCCCCATTCATAGATAATAAATCACTGGGAAAGTGTCTTATTGTTTATGATGACATGGGAGTTGATTATCATTTTATTCCTGTTGTGCACTACTCTATATGATTTTGGTTGAGAAGATTAGCTCAAGTCTTAACTCATGGCAACAGCCTGAACATAGTCCTGAAGTTTACTAATTAATTCTCCATTGATTCCAGGGGAGTGGGGGTGGGGACTTGTTATAAACAACTTCTACTTGATATGGGAATTGACATACGATAGCCTATTGTTGTTTATGAAGACAATCAAGCAGCAATTCAGATGGCATCCAATATTGCTGTAAAAAATAGGTCAAAACACACTGATATAAGATATCTGAATGTACAGCAAAGTGTGAATAGTAAATTAGTTTCACTGGAGTATTGTATGTCTGAAGACAACATCGCAGACCATTTTACCAAAGCCCAAGGTAATATAAAGCATAAACGTTATTGCAAGGAATACAGATTAAGATTGTAAGATTTGTATATTGTCCTACCCAAAGAGGAGAATGTTAGGAATATAATCTAACGGGTTGGGTTGGCAATATATAAATCATGTAACAATGCTGTACCTGTTTCTTTAAACCATGCTGTAAATGTGATTGGTTGCTGTTTTCCTTAATCGACCATAAGAGGGAGCCAGAGTGACTGTTAGCTCTCTGTTCGTTAGATGCTGGGCTGATCTGATCTGAGTGCCATGAGCTATTGTAAGTTTTGCAACTGTTAGCGAACTTTGAGTATTAAACTGATTATATGATACAGGACTATGTTATTTGGATTATCCCTTAGCTGAAAGAAATTGATGACTGACTGACTTATCTGTGTATGACTTGGACTGATTGATGGACTATGATACCTCTATTTCCATGAAACTAAAAGCCTTTTTAAACTGCAGTGTCTCTGTATGCTGGTTTGTGTGTTCTCCAACACAACTCTCATAACACTTCTCTGAATGTACTCACTCTCCCAACGGGGAGCTTACCTAACAGGACTGATTTTAGTCGTGTGTTGAACTTCGTTCTTCTTTCATTTCCAATTTCAGGAAAAGTTTATACATTTGAGCAATTATGTTCATCATTTGCATATAATTCATGTTCAAATTGTCTTCTTCTCAATTCCAAATGTCCCATTATCCTTAAACATTCCCCTAACTGTGCAGACAAAAACCACTGAAAACTAAATCCCTCTGCTGCTGGAGAATATAAGTTGCTCTTATATTCTCCATGTTTCTGCTCTAATGATTCTTGATAAGTGAGCCATTTTTCTTTAGTCAGTTTCTTTCCTGTAAAATGGTTTTTACAGATCCATAAAGAGATTTTCAGGCACAGTCTGAGTTTATGCAGCATCTGTTCTCAATGGTCAATACAGCACTTCTAATACAAGCATTCTTAAACTTACATTAATCTTAAATTCATTGTACCATAGAAAACTGTGCCACCCAAACCTCAGATTGTATTCTTCTTATTCCAAAATTCTGTTCTTTTTCAGCAGCACTTACACTTTTATCCGGACTAAGTAGTAGGTTAGTCCAGATGAAAGCCTTAAAAGGATGAGGTCTTTGAACTATGTGCTGGAGAAGATTCCTGTGAGTTCCTTGAACTGCAAGCCAGTTAGACCTAGAAGAGATCAATCCTGACTGCTCTTTCGAAGGCCAGATCCTGAACATAAAACTGAAATACTTGGCCACCTAATGAGAAGGAAGGACTTACTGCAGAAGGGCCCAATGCTGGGAACGATGGAGGGCAAAAGAAGAAGGGGACGATAGAGAATGATGGGGCTGGATGGAGTCACTGAAGCAGTCGGCGTGAGCTTAAATGGACTCCAGAGGATGGTAGAGGACAGGAAGGCCTGGAGGAATGTTGTCCATGGGGTCACGATGGGGCAGACATGACTTTGCAACTAACAACAACAACAACAAGCAGCAGGCTGCAAAATACAATTTCAAAACACATAAATCCAACCCCATGGTTTTATTTTTATTTTTCATCTTGATGTATTTTATATTTAACTCTTTGTTTCCCCCCTCATTTTGGCATGCAAACCTCAACTATAGCTTTCTGCTGTTGTTTAAATAATATATGCTTTCATTTAGAATCTGCCTTCATCCTATGTTGGATGAAACAAGTTTTAACTGCCCTCCTGAAACCCGAAAGGGAAAGAGCTGACTAGATTTCTGTGGAGAGGAGATTCTAAACTATGAGTGGTTTGAAAATGTTAATTTTTGAGGTCTTGTCAGATGACAATCTTGTAAAGGTTGGCCTTATTTAATTAGAATAGATGGGCAGATGAGTAGGGAAGTAGAAACTTGGTTGGATACATTTCGTTCAGTGCTTTTCAACCCTGGCAACCTTAAAAAAAGATTGCCAGGTTTGAATTCCCCGGTGGCACAGTGGTAGAATGCAATACTGCAGAACCCTGCCCACAGTTTGGAGTTCGATCCTGATGGGCTCAGGACTCAACCTTTCATCCCTCTGAGGTCAGTAAAATGAGGACCCCAATTGTTGGGGTCAATACACCAACATTGTAAATGGTCCAGAGAGTGCAGTGAAGCACTATGGGAAAATATATGTCAAATGCTATTGCTATTACGATTTGTGGACTTCAACTGTCATTTAGCTGGAGGATTCTGGGAATTGAAGTCCATGCATCTTAAAGTTGCCAAGATTGAGAAACATTGGGGCGGAACCGACCAGGTGGTTCCGCCCCAGGCGACTTATGGACCCTTTGAGGTTCCAGACGGAGCTTGGGGTTATTCCTGATACCCTCGCCCACAGTTCGGCGGAGACTCTGGCTGCCGCCTGGTACTCGGCGGCGTCGGAGTCTCTCGACCGGATTGCGCCACTACGGCCCCTCCGGGTCAGTGGATCCCGGAGAGCTCCCTGGTTTACCGAGGAACTCCGGGAGAAGAAACGCCGGAGGAGATGCCTAGAGCACCAGTGGAGGTCCGATAGGTCCGAGGCAAACCGAGCACTCTTAACTACCTGCACCAAGGACTATGTCCGAGCATTGAGAACTGCAAAAAGATCATATATTTCTTCCTTGGTTGCGTCCGCCGAGTCACGCCCAGCCGCCCTGTTCAGGATAACCCGCTCCCTCCTTAATAGGAGGGATGCGGGAGACCCCTTGCAGGGTAGGGCTGAGGATTATGCTCAATTCTTGGCGGACAAAGTAGCTCGGTTTCGATCGGACTTGGACTCCACCGCAGTAGATCCAGCTGAGACACAGGAGGATCATTTGCCACATCAGTTCTGGGTTGAGTTCCAGGAAGTTGCCTCTGGGGATGTGGACAAGGCCATCCGAGCTGTAAGTGCCTCCACTTGTATTCTGGACCCGTGTCCCTCCTGGCTGGTGGCTAACAGCAGGGAGGTGACACATGGCTGGATCCAGGCGGTTGTCACCGCCTCCCTTCGGGAGGGGCACTTCCCCGCCGTACTCAAAACGGCGGTGGTGAGACCCCTCCTAAAGAAACCATCGTTAGATCCAGCCATCTTAAACAACTTTCGTCCTGTCTCCAACCTTCCCTTTATCGGGAAGGTTGTTGAGAAGGTGGTGGCCTTTCAGCTTCGACGGGCCTTGGAGGAAGCTAGCTATCTTGACCCCTTCCAGTCCGGCTTCAGACCTGGTTACAGCACAGAAACCGCTTTGGTCGCATTGACCGATGATCTCTGGAGGGCCAGAGATGGAGGCTATGCGTCCATCCTGGTCCTCCTTGACCTCTCAGCGGCTTTCGATACCATCGACCATGGTATCCTTCTGCGACGACTGCGGGAGGTGGGAGTGGGAGGCACTGTTTTGCGGTGGTTCTCCTCCTACCTCTCGGACAGGTCGCAGTCGGTGTTAGTGGGGGGGCAGAGATCGTCCCTGAGGCCCCTAACATGCGGAGTACCTCAGGGTTCGGTCCTATCCCCCCTACTATTTAACATATACATGAAACCGCTGGGCGAGATCATTCGGAGGCACGGGATAAAATACCATCAATATGCGGACGATACACAATTGTATCTGTCCGCCCCGTGCCAACTCAATGAAGCGGTGGACGTGATGAACCGGGGTCTGGAGGCCGTTAAGGACTGGATGAGTGCTAACAAACTGGTGCTCAACCCGGATAAGACCGAGTGGCTGTTGTGTTTTCCCCCCAATAATTTGGCTAATACACCAACGCTTAGGCTGGGGGGTCAAATTTTACACCCCTCAGATAGGGTCCGCAACTTAGGAGTCCTCCTGGATCCACAGCTGACTTTTGATCACCAGCTGTCAGCTGTGACCAGGGGGGCATTTGCCCAGGTTCGCCTGGTCCGCCAGTTGCGGCCCTACCTAGATCGGGGGGCCCTCACAACAGTCACTCGAGCCCTTGTGATCTCTAGACTGGAATACTGCAATGGGCTCTACATGGGGTTGCCCCTGAAGTGCATCCGGCGACTACAGCTAGTCCAAAATGCAGCCGCGCGAGTGATAGTGGGCGCACCTCGGTTCGCCCACGTTACACCTGTCCTCCGCGAGCTGCACTGGCTGCCTGTTGGTCTCCGGGTGCGCTTCAGGATAATGATGACCATCTTTAAAGCACTCCATGGTAGTGGATCTGGGTACTTGAGAGACCGCCTTCTGCCGATTACCTCCCTGAATCGACCAATTAGATCGCACAGACTGGGCCTCCTCCGTATTCCATCTGCCAGTCAATGTCGACTGGCGACCACACGGAGGAGAGCCTTTTCTGTTGCTGCCCCGACCCTATGGAACGAGCTCCCCATGGAGATCCGCACCCTCACCACGATCCAGACCTTCCGCGCAGCCCTCAAGATCTGGCTCTCCCAGCAGGCCTGGGGATAGGCTTCCAATTACCCGCCCGAGTGTTTGATTGCTGAATGAAAGTTGTGTTTTATTATTTTTCTTTTGTTCACAACGTGTTTGTTTTGACCTTGCACTTCCCCTCCCCTGTGGTTGTAAGCCGCCCTGAGTCCCCTCAGGGAAAAGGGCGGCATATAAATCCCAATAAACCTGAAACCTGAAACCTGAAACTTGCACTATGAATTGCACCCAGAAGCCAATCGGAAACCAATGCAGTTCCTACATTTGGGTCACACAGGTATATGAATATTTTAATATTAAACATTCTTCACTGCCTGGGTCACCGCATTTTGTTCCAGCTATAGCATCTGAATGCTTTCCAAGCACACATATAATACTTAAGATCTTTTTTTTCCTGACTCTCTTTCCTCTTTATATTTTTTGGAGGAAGCTTCACTTACATAACCTTGAACGACTATATGCTTTTTGATATGAAGTCTAAAGCTATCCGTGTGCCAAAGATTAGAATAAAAAGAGATATAACCCTTTGGCACAGAGATAATTTGGCACTCAGCTCTCTGCATACCTACTGCATTAATCTGCTTTTCTTTTGCCCATTGTTAATTTTAGGTTTGACGATCTCTTAGATTTCTTTCTCTAGCCTCTTGAATTTAAATTACTTTTTCATTGAGAAAAAAAATTAACAAGGAATATGAGTCATGGAAATGCCGAGCCATGAAGAAATTTTAAATCTCAAAAAACAATGCATGGCCTCCACGAACAAAGGTAGCTTTTTATTTTTCATTTTTTCAGGACTGCATTTTCCTCTTTTAAATTATTGGACAGATGCTAATAATTCTTGGGGAAACTTAACACCAAATCCTACTGTGCTAGGAAGTTTCCAAATAAGACATCAAGTTTCTGGCCATCAGAGGATAATTTATTGATACTTGTCAAAAGGAAGTATCAGTCTAACAGAAATCAAGACAAAAGGAATGCCTGATGAATTTCCTTTGAAGTGCCTTTTATAAAAGTCCTTGGTAATACATATTGATGAACTCCAAATTGTCTTGCCTAAAGGGAAAAGAAAGTAGACTGCTTTACACTGTCTTATAAATATTCATCAAAAGAACAAGACTTATGTTTCCAGGCATGAGGTGAATGATTACGGTTGTATGATTGCCTTGGAAGCCAGATAATTAGTAAAACAGCATTTGACAGTTGGAGAATTTTAAACTTGGTCTCTTGCCATCACAGCTCTTGGATTTAAAGATGAATTTTAAAAGGAAGCAAATTTAGGGCTTGATGGATTGATACAATTAAGCTCTCTATTGGTTTCATCTACTGTTTTCTTGTTTGCTTAGCCAAAAAGCAAACTCTACTGTATACTGTACTGTACTGGTTCCCTGATTCTACTTGCCTACCCACACTGCAAATATGTAGTAGCATAAATACAAATGTTTGACTAAGCCAATGGGAAGCAACCTGTAATTAAGACTTATTACACGTTAAAGGGGACAAAACATTAATGTGGCTTAAGCCCCAATGAATGCTTTGTAACAGAAAATATTGATTTTTGTTTCATTCATATTGGATATAACCTAGAATACACAGTTCTTTAGGCAACGTTCCATGTCTGGATTAGGGAAGCAAGATCAGTTATCTTTGGATGACATTTAGTTACTTCTCTCTATTTATTTAAATGATCTATAACTTTATTACTAGCAGACCATTCTTTATTTAAAAGACTGTATCCCCTTACAGCATGTAAATAAAGGGTTTTTTAAGGTGCTGAGCATCACAGAACAATCTTGTACTACGTTTTGATCATGTGATCATTGAAAAGCAAGAGGAAAAGCAGATGAAATCTCATTAAAAAGTACAAATCTCATGTGAGAGGATTCGCCAATGTAGCGAGATTACTGGATACTTAAAGATTTGTCAAACATTTGGGGTCTGAAAAAGCCATTTAGAGGAATCATGGATGTCTTGAGGCCTCTGAACACCATATTTACACCTGCAGATTAAAGTAAGAGAGAAGGGATACCTTTTTGACAGTGTAGTTGATAATAATTTGTCATAATTTTGACTTGTGAGATGGTGCAGGCATGAGGCAGGAAGATACATGTTTTCCTCTAAGTGGAGAGTTTATTATAAGAGTACTGTCTTTATAATAAGCATCATATTATCTCCCAATTTTTATTTGCAGGAACTATTTTCTAGTATCTTTGTTTGTTCTTACTTCTGTCCTACCATATTAGCAAGTTTACAACCAATATTCTAGAGCTCTACTTATGCCTTCTGATTAGAATTTCTTAATTCTAGCCCATTCTAAATGGAGGGTGAGTTGTTGTCTAGGCTGTTCCTGGAAAGCTGTTACTGCTATCATGTTTTTCCAATGAATGATAGCTACAGTGTTTCCCTGAAAATAAGACAGGGTCTTCTTTTCTTTTGAACCCCCCCCCCCCGAAATAGGCACTTGGCCTTATTTTTGGGGAGGTCTTATTATTTTTGAGGTTCAGGAGGTGGTGAGCATGGTCACATCATGGCTGCTGCTGTGTTGCAATATTTTGGGGAAGGGCTTATTTTCGGGGGAGAGCTTATTTTAGCGCATGCACTCAAAAGCCCAATTGGGCTTATTATCCAGGGAAGTCTTGTTTTCAGGGAAACAGGGTCGATCCTTGGGCTGCTCATCTCATTTGCTTTGGTCCAGACCAACAGGAAAGATTTCATTCCCGGGCTCCTTGGCAACAGGTGAAGGTATGCCCCCCAAAACAGCATGTAATTCTCTCAGCTATCCCAGTATCTGGGTCATGTGAATGTATTAGCATTTGAGATGCCTTGATGTGAGAACAATGACAAAAGTGCCTTTGAAGTTCTCCTTGGCCACTGTTTTGCTGTTGTGGCTCTGGTTTGCTTCTTTTGTCTCCTCCATCAATTCTGATGTGCTCTCTACTATTCAAGGCTTAGATTTTTCTTACACTTCCTTCTTCCATTCTTCTTTTATCAATCTTCATTCATTTTTCCTTCATCTCAAAAGCCACCACCATGATTCTTAAAAGAAGTAGGGAAGAATGAGCACAGTTATTTCAACCACTGTGCATTCTTCCTTCTGCATTCTTGTCTGGTTTCTCTCTCTACAAAAAGCTTGTGGTTTTTGGAACAAGTTTATTCGAGACACATGCAAAGGTTGCCAACTTTATGGAGAGGCTTTTGCATGGATTGATTTCTGCATTTTCGATCATTTATTCAAATTAATAGCCCATTTCAGTTGACCTTATTGAAGTAGCGAATCTCCTGCTAGGTAAAGAGACAAGAGAAAAGCTATTCTTAGGAAACATTATCCTTTACAATGTTTAGCACTCAAATGCAATTAAGCAAATATAATATCCTCTTTGAAGGCAAAGAGTTGCTCTGTTAAAGTAACCGAAACTAATTATCTTTGCCAAATAAAGGACACTTGAAGAGTACTTATGGAGTGTGCTGCACTAAAAAAAAAGGAGGCATCTTTATTATATTACAAGAAAGTGGAATAAATGCTCAGTTAAGTTTGTATTGATTTAAATTGCTTTATAATAACAAGAGGCCAAGGTATGGAAAATATGAAGAAGTGAAGCAAAGGAAAAATGTCATCTACTAACTAAGTATATCTTTCAGCATAAGTTTTAATTGTGGACAATGGAGCAAGGAGACAAGGAAATACTTTGGCTGAACAATTTGATTTTTTTTAATAAAAAAAAGACAATGGTTGTACAATTAAGGGATGCCTAACCAAGAAAACTTTCCAGGGTGGAAAAGAATAATACATACATTTTTAATATATAAAAAATAGATAATCCTCTCCTTTACATGATAGATAAAAGCACCATGAACAATCATACAGTATGGGTACTTTCTTTATAACATTATTAGGAACTTCTATGGCTTTCTTTTCTTTATAACGTTGCTCCACTGCCTGTGTAAATCATGTTTCAAAAGTTCTTTCAAAGAGACAAACAAAGGACATTTTTTTAAAAAAAGGGATGAATGGTAAGTATTTTGTTTTCGAAAGAAACTTCTCCTTTTGTTTCATGCTCCAAACACTTGAGCAGATGTTTGAGAGGTTAGCATTTTGTGATTGAAGCATTTTGTAGAGCCCTGTTCAGGACCAGTAAAAAAAATCACAACTAAACTAGGGAATTTGCAGTAATGAGATGTGATGGCTACCAACAGAGATTTTAAAAGTTCCTGGAAATATAATACAGTAGTGGCCATTTTATTTTAAATGTTTTTCTCCTTCCAGAAATGAAATTCGTTTAAGAAGTTAAATGCTTTTGTTAGATTATAGTCCAAGATTTATTTCCATATGTGTGATAGTCTGTCCAGATTACATAAAGGTACAAAGAAAGCTAACCCTTGGTTACCTATTCACCCAATTTAGAGAGATTTGTGCTGAAGGGTTTTTTTTTTTTACTGTGGAAACATTAAATTTTATCCGGCTTATGTGAATAAGTGCTGTCATTGACAAAATTGTCTTAGTCTCTGCTTAGCCTTTCCTAGAACATTAATGAATAAATTAAATGACACATGCCTCAATAAAGATCCTTGGATGATCCCAATTCTTATGTCCTTCCATTGCCAGAGCTATCTAATATTCCTTTTCTTCTTAGGAATCCCATTCTCCACTTTCCTTTATAGCCTAAGGCTTTGCGGCTTGTGAGCTAGTCTCCTGAGTATTATGTAATTCAACAACATTGAAGAGTGAGTGAGAAACCTAGCCCAATAAAAAGGCCTGCCAGATTTTGGTCCTTTTTCTGTTGACTCATATCTCATAGCTATTGACTCCTGAAATCTTGGAGGTAGAGGCTAAAAACCTGAAATAAATACTTGGAATTTCATTATATATATAATGAATGGCCTGGCTGATAACCTCCCATATCTTCCTCCCATATTTGGGCATACCAGGGGTTGTGACTTTAAATATATACCTTTCACCCTGGCCTGGCTGATAAGGAGTCGAGCTCTGTAGCTCAATGGTTAACACATCTGCCTAAGAGGCAATAGAGCACAGGTTCGATTCACAGCAAGGGTATGGCTAGCTGATGAGAGCTAAATAGCTTGAAATAGATCTATACTAGTCTTCCTTTATTTATTTATCAGCACAAATATAACAAATGTAACAAAAAGGCAACAGTAAAAAAATATTGGGTTTCTGTCTGGATGGTCTCTTGTGACCATCAAATATATATATATTTGAATAATTGTTTTGTATGCTAGTTGATGGCAGGTAGGAAACTCTGAGCATTTCTGACTAACAATACTGAGTATTCACCATTGGCCACTAGCTTGTGTTTAGTAAGTTGTGTTTAATATAATTTGCAGGGGCAAAGTTTCATCCTTCCCTGATCACAGTTGTGTACTAGGTGGGATTACTGAGATTTGTACTTATTGAGCAATAAAGGTAAAGGTTCCCCTTGTACATATGTGCTAGTCATTTCCAACGCTAGTGGGCGGTGCTCATCTCTGTTTCAAAGCTGAAGAGCCAGTGCTGTCTGAAAACGTCTCCGTGGTCATGTGGCTGACATGACTAAATGCCGAAGGCGCATGGAATGCTGTTACCTTCCCACCAAAGGTGGTTCCTATTTTTCTACTTGCATTTTTACAGGCTTTCAAATGGCTAGGTTGGCAGAAGCTGTGACAAGTAACAGGAACTCACTCCATTACACAGAGCTAGGGATTCGAACTGCCAAACTGCTGACTTTTCTGATCAGCAAGCTCAGCGTCTTAGCCACTGAGTCACCATGTCCCACTATAATATAATATATTGAGCAATATATCAACCTAATTTGTCCATTTATAAACTCTATAAATGTTAAAAATTGTATTTTTCTCTTTCACATGTATCTTATTCCTACCTTAGGCAAGAGGTTTAAATAATGACAATCATTTTCTGATAATTGTATTCATTAAGGAATAGAAGCTGGATCTTCAGAATTAATTAACTATAAGGTTTCTTTATCAAGGGACTTGTCAATGCTTAATTTTGGAAGCTATTTGCTTGCCAGGTTTTAAAGACATTTCATGCACATGGTTTGAGGTGACAGCTTGATTTTAATGGAAATTCTTTTGCTATACCTACATGCCACACAAATCTATTCCTTATCATTGTCAAATTCTTTCATAGACCAAATAGGAAACATTGCAAGATATGGAGCAACAAATGATCCTTTCCCCCCTTTCTCCTCCTCGTTCCCTCCCCAAATGAGCTTTGCATACTTTAAACACTGGAGTGAGAGATGGATATTTAGGTGAAATAACCTAATGGAGTAAGGTAAACTTATTAAGTTAACATATTTTATGGCTAAGCTTCAAGAAATTCCATTAAGCTAGTTTCAAAGATGCCTTCTTTTAGACATTTGTCTTTGACACAATTTAAGAAAATGATGAGAGCCATGACTTTAAAAAACACACACCAATTGTGTGATATTTCAGAATCTACTAAAGTTTTAATTTCTACATTTTACAATTGTTCAAATATTTATCATTAAGTCAATTATTTCTTTTGAAAGGGTTTGGGCTCCAACATTTTCAGAAGCAGAAGCCGAAGCAGCTGAAACAATTTCCAACCCTCGGTGAGATTTTCTTTGCACCTGTCATCTTATTTGAATTATTTCAGACCATTTTTAAGAGTCAGTCTTAAAATAGCATATAATTGACATTCAGGAGGCAGAATTGCATCAGTTGTGCTATTTTTGTGAAATGTTGGAGTGTTTGGGAGGCAAAGGGGCATCTATATGTATATTTTGCCCAATTACTGAATTTTAGAAGAAGAGTCAACTTTTATTGTACATTAATTCCTCCCAGTCTTGTATCTCCTGTTGATTTTTTACAAGATAATAATTCTGCTCAGCTACCTAAGGAGCTGCTCAATATCTTTTTTGGAGAGGATCCAGTGGACATAGCAGCTGCTTGAAAATCTGCATCCAGTTTGCCTTGATCTGAAAATAAAGCTTGAGGGTGAAATATTGCCCTTCTTGAAAAATTGACAAACAATATTTGAAAATTTAAATGGATCAAATGGTGACATTTATTAGTGTCACTTTGAATTCAAGTTCCTGTCAGCTCTCTCCAAATCCCCTTTTTTTAAAAGAACAGGGTATACTAAAAGCTGGAACTGCTGCTGATCTGTTAAAGGTGATCTCTTTTTCTTGATTGTTCCTGTAGAATCTTTTTATGTATGTCCATCAAGGGTGTCCAGGGAGGGAGGGGAGTGTTCAGAAAAGTGAGGATGATAACTGTGACCTACTGATCAAAGCCCTGCCTCTTTTTCCTTGATTACAATTTGTCTTGGAACAGACATTAAGCTGACAGGCCTATAATTTCCCAGATCTTTTATGTCCCTTCATAAGAATTGGTGTCCCTGGCAGCCCTCTGCACTGATGCAATTTGAGAAATGAGTTACATTCTGTACTCTTGCTAGATCAGCAATTCCCCATAAATGCTCTTTAGTGATGAACTCAGGTCAGTGCTCTTAGAACTTGGTGAACTCTTCCTGTGTAATTTTTGAAATTGCCCTAAAATATCTCCTCTTGTGAAAAAAATATTTTACCTGTTCCAAGTACCTCACTGAGAACATCAACTCAAGAACAGGTATCTGTCCTATATCTTCTTGTAGTAAAGGCAGACACAGAAAACTCATGTAGCTTCTCTAAAATTTTAAGATCCTTCTTTAATATGCCCATATATTTCCCTGGCTGCGTTTCATCTACAGAAATACAAGTAGTCCTTGATTTACAACCAGTAGTGGGATTAAAAAAAAATACTACTGTGGGTGTGGCTTGGTTGGTGTGGCACGGTTTAGTGGGCGTGACTTGGTGGGCATGGCAGGGGAAGGGTATTATAAAATCTTCATTCCCTCCCCACTCCAGGGGAAAGTTACTGCAAATTTCCCATTCCCTCCCAATCAGCTAGGACTCAGGAGGCAGAGGATAAATGGGGCAGGGCCAGTCACCCATTGTCCAAACTACTCAAAACTTCCACTACTGGTCCAGAACTGGTCAGAACCTGCTGAATTCCACCTTTGCTTACAACAGTTCATTTAGTGACCATTCGAAGTTACAACAGATTGAAAAAAGTGATTTGCTCAGAAGCTGAAATACACCAAGTGAATGAGAGGAAGAGTGGGAAGCAGAGGAGAGAAGAAAGATAGGAGAGAGGGATAGGAGAGAGGGTAAGGGGGGGAAGATGAGGAGAATAAGGAGGAGTGGAAAGGGGAGCGAGGAGAAGGAGAAAGGAAGGGGAAATAGAGTAGAAAAGGATGATGGAGGGAAGAAAGGAGGTAGGGAGGGGGAGGAGAGAGGCAGAAGAAGGTGTTGGATAAGGCATAAATATGGTGTATGGAGAGCGTAAGAGCCAATAATTGGTTTTTCTTTTTCTTTTTTTTCTTTTTTCCGGGAGTTGATGGCAAGATGAACTGATGTAATTATTAATTAACACAACATGATATTGGCTATGTAATAGTATACATGTGGTTATATGTTATGAAAATGGAAAATAAACAAGTTTGACTGTTAAAAAAAAGTCTTTTACATAATTCTTCACCACCAATAAAACAGCATTTTTACCCTTTAAAAAAAAGTGATTTAGGACCATTTTTTCTCACTTAAGATATATGATTTACATTCAGGTGCTTGACAACTGACTCACATTTTTGTTGCTTGCAGTCCCAGATTCACTTTCGGGAGCTTCCAAAAACAAAGTCAATGGGAGAAACATTTATTTATTTAACAACCATGTTACTAATTTAACAACTGCAGTGATTCACTTAACAAAAGTGGGGGGAAAGTCATAAAATGAGGCAAAACTCACTTAACAAATTTCTCACTTAATAATATAAATTTTGGGCTCAATTGTGGTCATATGTTGAGGACTATCTGTGTTTAAATAATTTGTCTTTGTTCTCATGTTTTCTTTTTTATTTACCTCAGATTCCTTATTTTATACTTTTTTTCTCCTAGAGATTATGCTTTCTTCGGTTCTATTTATTAAAAGAGCATTTTCATTTGTTGCAGGGACCTCCTTAACATTTCCAATTTCCTACTAAAAGCCATGCTGAGTTTTTCTTGGATTTATATGTGTTGCAATTGATGAGCCACATTTTTCAGGTTTAAATAACCTTCAAATACTATAAAGATATTTGACCCACTTTACTTTTCCTTTCAGTTTGCTTTTCACTAGGCCTTTCATGTTTTAGAACTTTCCTTTTTGTAGTCAATTATAATTTTGCTTCACCTGCTGGTCATTATCCCATTTGCATGTATGCAAAATATAATAGCATTTCTTCTCCTTTTTCCTATCTCACCACAAATCATGATCTCCAATTAGATGGTGATCTAGATTAATTCAGTGTTGTTCTCTTCTTTTTGGCTCTAGGACTAACAGTTCTAAGACTTCATTTAATGTTTTATTTTTGAAATAGTCATGAACATGAACATTGCCAAACTATGTGAGGTTAATTGAAGTGCTCATTATAAAAATAATTCATTTGTAGGGTTAGACTGATTTCTTTTGCCTTCTAAAGATTCCTTCAGTATTTTGATTGTCATATCTTCAGGTTCTAATTTAAAGTTATGCCCAGATACTACTGTATATAGTGATTTCTGTAGGACCTTATTCTTCCATATTTTTAAGCTGGTTAGATTTGATATTTTTCTTGATATAAAAAGTAACATTTCTCTAGTGCATCTGGCTCTGTCATTGTTATAAGGATATGATGGCGAACCTATGGCACGTATGCCACAGGTGGCACACAGAGTCATCTCTGCGGGCACACAAGCCATCACCCAGGTGAGCTCCACTGCGCATTTCTGTGCACATCCTACTGCCCACTGATTTTCAGGTCTCTGCTGGGAGGCGCACATGCATGTGTGGGGTATGTGGGGTCACACATTCTTTCATGGTTTTTTGGGGGGAGGGCACACATGCATGCGTGGGGTGGGGGATGTGGCACCCCTCCACACCGTGATTTTGGCTTCAGGAAGGCCTGCTACTACCAAAATGGAGGTCGCATGTGCATGCGCTGGGGTGGACTGTCGGGAGTGTGGGGATCACATGTGCATGAGGGGGGCAGGGCCTGTGGGGAGAATTGCATTATGGCTGTTGGCATGCACATGTGTGCACGCTTTCATCACCCAAGGAAAAAAAGGTTTGCCTTCATTGTTATAAGGCCTATATATAATAATAATCACTCACTAAGGCAATACCTTGACATCCTTGTATGCTCAAAGGGAGATGAGAACTGTGCCACAGGTTAAACCATGGGAAAGGCATGACAAACTTGTGGTCTCTTGCTTTCTACCTGCTTTCTACCCAAATTAACTCAATATAATCTGTGAACAATAATAACCAAATGTACCTGTGTTTATGTTTTAAGTTTTCCTTCTTTTCACCATATGCCAGCAAATAATGCAATCCCAAATATCCTACTTAGCCTGGTCTTAAATGAGAACAACATAGGTACATTCACAAACACACACACACTTTCTTTCTGTTTCAATTATAGTTGATATGGATGGGTTAAAATATAGTGATAAATGTTCCATAGATAATCACTACTAGCTGTAAGTTAAACTTTCACAATTAGAGGTAATATACTTCTGGTATACTAGCTGCTCTAGGGTAGGAGAATCAGTAGATGGCTATGTTATTCCTTACTTGTACGAATGGTTTCCCCCCCCCCCTCGCCTGGAGCATATATTTGCCCAATGCTGGCAAATAAAATGCCAGGCTAAAATGGATTAATGATCTGACCCAGTGTGACAGTTCTGATGTGTTTCTTGGTAACTGCATTTGTAAGAAAAGTTATTTCACAGAGAAGAATTCCATCTCATTGAATCCCATTTATAGTTTTGAATGATTCAACCCAGAAAGGTTTGGTAATAGGTCTCATTCACTAAAGCTTTCAGGAAAAACAGTCTGGGACCATTTAAATCGATCACTAAGAATGCCTTGAAACACACACATGCTCGAAGTCCAAGCAAGGCTATGAAAGAGCAATAAGATCTCTCTTTGTGTTATGTGTCACTGTTTTTTTTAAATCTTAATACCTGTTCTGACCCCCCCCCCTTCTCCGTCCAGGAACAAAAGACAAAAAAGACTTATGAAAGAATGTTTTAATCAGTCCAGACTCTTGTTGGCTGCAAGCCCAAAATAAACAAAGAGATAATCTCTCTGGCAGCAATTACTACATACCTAAGCAATGCAAACAAGCTCTCATAGCAAACCACTTCTCCAAGTTGGTTTCTCTGAATCATGAACGTTGACTCCTGCAAACAGGGCGTGGCACAAACAGTCTCTTTTATAATCAGGAGAGGATCTTAATCAGCATCAGCTAAGCACAACCATCTCCTACAATTACTCAAGTGTTCCTTCCGTCAAGTAGCCCTTCGATTGGGTGCATCCTGAAACAACTCACAAGTGTTTTCCTGAACACTCCCTCTGATCCAAGGCTCTGCTGCCATCTGCTGGCCAACCAGTCTCTCCTTGCCCTGCTTGGAGTTGGCACCCTGTCTAGGGTCCTCCACCTCCTCCAGGGCTGACTCATAAGACCCCTCACTGTCGGAGTCTGGCAGCAGCTCCAACGGCTCTTGCCGGGCACAACAATAGCATTTCCGTGAAAATATTGGACAATAAGCCCAATTGGACATTTGAGCACATGCGTGAAAATAAGCCCTCCCTGAAAATATTGCAACACATCAGCAGCCATGAGGTAATCACGCTCGCCACCTCCTGCACCTCAAAAATAATAAGAGCTCCCCGAAAATAAGGCCAAGTACTTATTTCGGGGGTCAAACGAAGATAAGATCCTCTCTTATTTTCGGGCAAACAATGTATTAACAAAACAGTAAAAATACCCTATATTTTATACTTTAAGACTTTTCAATTGCTTTCATGCTATCCACCAAAATAAATCTGCACCATTGGATATTGGTCCATAGGTATTCTCAATTAAAAATAAATTGATTCAGGCCCAGCAATGTCACTAAGGGTTTGGATGATGGTGAAAAACACGTACATATTTAGACTACAGCTAGATAAGATAAATAAAGGAGAGTTAATAAGGCTAAAAATAATTGTTCAAGAGTAAATAAGCATCCGGGCTTTAATTTGTTTTCTTTTCATTCCACCATACATTATTATTTGGGATGACCAGTTAGATACCAAATACCTATATTTTTCTCTTGCCTATTTTGTCAATATTTCTCTAGTTTGGCTCTGTCCTTCACTAATATTGCTATGAAAGAATACAGATAAAATTTACCAGCTATATGTTGGTTTATGACTATAATAAAGATTTACTTGATTAGTTTTACGAAATTAAATCAAATAGGTGAGGGTAGGAATTGAGCAAAAGAATCCAGTTCAAAATGCTTTAAATTCAAAATAATCATTCTGAGTGTGCTGTGGTCAAAATGTAGCTTGTATTGTGCAATTTTGTCCCAATCTTAAAATAAAAAGATTTAGGACCTGCCTGGACTTTCCAAGCAAACAGATTGTAAGCAGATTGTTTCAAGCACATTGATTGGCTTGTTTTCAAATTCCTCCAAGCTATGGCAGTCTGGACTCTCATAAGCCAGTAAAACCACAAGCACATATTTTATTCCTCTTGCTATTGGCTAGAGCTAATTCTGGCACAGAACAGAGTGCAAAAAGGCTGAATATTCATAGGCTAAGTATTATGCGGGCATAAGAAAAAGACTAATGCTTAACTGGGAGGTTAAGAGTTCCCTGTGAGAAATTAAAGTTGTTCTTGGGTGTTCTCTCTTAATATGCTTTTTTCCCCTCCAAGCCAGGTAGTGAAATGGGGAAAGCATATACTATGGAATGCATATGTGCTTTCCAAAATTGCTATGCTGTAGCGTTTTGAGACCAGACATTGAAAAATAATGCTGTTTTCTTTATTTGTCCAGTTTTGTAGAAATAGAATTTACTGTTTTTAAATTGTTCATGGAATTTGTTGAATTGAATCTGTGAGTATTGCTTGCTTTTTTTGGAGTAAGGGCAGGTTTTATTTCTGTGGCTATTTGTGCAAGCAGGCCAGACTGCAGAAATAATTGTTTCTTTAAAAAAAAAATTGACTAACATTTCTATAAATTGGTAGTAGTTGGGTCTCATAATGATTACTAACTTTAACTTACCAACCCACCTATTCCTCTCTCCCTGAAGTGGTGTGATGGATTCTCTAGCTGGCCCTGGGGTTATGGCTATCTCTGACAAAAAAGGATCCTTCACCCCAAGATTTGGAGTAATGCCATTTTAATTACGTTGATCTGGTAAATTACTTTACCAGGCTTTCAAGTGTCTCTGTTTTATCTTACTAGCAATGAAAAACTTTCCAAAATCCATATTCTTAGTTTCTCCGTTTCCTTGCCTCTCTGGGATTGACAGAAACCGAAGAAACAAATTTATTTTGAGTTTTTGATTTCCTGTGGTAGAAATTTTTTTTTCTTCCCAAATCTGATTTCATAGTATGTTAAAAATGGTTATTTCTCTCTTTGTCGTATACACACACACTGAATCTTACATATGTATAGATTTTTCATTATTAAAGAAATCCAACTTGAAGTATGTAGGGTGTTATTTTATATAGGTGCTTTGTATTAAAACCTCAATTAGCCATAAATTGCCTTTGGCAAGGCAACATAGCTGAACTGAACAAAGCTGATCAGCTTTTTGCAGATAAAAGAAAATCAGTCTAATACAATCCCATGGGAAGCAAGAGAAAATATATTTCTTTAATACATACTGACAGAAAGAATGTGCATGCTTAGATTTTTTTCTATATTTAGCCTAGTATTTAGGTACCACATGCACATAATTAACACTTCCTATTTTTCATGTCCTTCTAAAAAGTCAGTCTTTAGTTCTTGCTGAGCAGTTTAGCAATAGTCCTACCATATTACACAAATTATGAGAGCCCTTTTTTGTTTACCAAGTCTTCCTCCCCTGCCCCCAACCTCAGTTATTTTATATATACAATTTTATATTTAACCATTTCATTTTCTAAACTAATCATCAATAGCAAATTATAAATAAATCTAACTATATAAATTAAATACTGTCAATTCCAAATTGAAAAATGCAAAGCAAAAAAATAAATAAAAGAAGTTACATTATAAATAGATCTACTCTATAACATTGACCATATTGCTTAAGATTTTTCTTTCCTGCCACTTTGTAGTGGGGAAAACAAAACTAATTCAAATATTGGGCAGGTAACACATATCAACAATCTTTTCCTGGAAGTCATGCATAGATTTCTCCTAGTATTGTGTAATTGTTCTTAGCCAATCCCCCATGCATTCCAAATTTATAGTTCTTGATATGCTCTGTTAGTTTTTTTCTCCAGCTGATTTACTTTCAGTTGCAAATCATTCACATTTCCTTCAGTGATCAAAGAAATCATCTTTATGAAGTTTTTTTGTCATTCTACCTGATGCCCTATCCAGAACAATGCAGAAGAGCAGAGTATAATTTTGGCCTGGTTCAACTATTTCTTTTGAAGTGACGATTTTAAAGGAAGCTATGGAAAGATCCAGATTTATATTGTAGCACTTATTGGCAACTCCTTGAAGAAATATATGTGTTTTTCTTGCCAAGCATGGCTGCCTCCTGCCATTCAAGTGTGTCCTGAAGAAAAGACAGTTCTGATAGGTTCCAATTGGTACAACGTGCATGGCCATGTGCATTCTGAATCACTTCTCCCCTCCCTTTGGATTCAGATCTCAATCCAGCCCTAGTTTTAAATCAATGAAGGTTGGGGGGGGGGGGGACATACCTTTGTCTGAACATACATCCATTCATTCATCCATTCATTTTATATAGCTGCCCATCTCAAACTCACCTATCCATCAATCAGGTAATCCTGACAGTGAATCCATCACATACCTCTACCTTTCACCCATAGGAAAGTAAACAAATGCCTATTCAAGGGTAAAAACACCCTCTCCCATCGCAAACTCCAGTCCATTCCTTTGTAGAGTTTATGGATATGCAGAGTCCCTTACCTCTAGCCTGGGGAAAAAAAACAAAATAGCTACTTGGGATAAAAATGGAAGGAGGAGAACCACAATCACAATCAAAGACAAAACCTTGGCCTATTCTCATATCTGCTGAAGCCCACTTTCTATCCCTCCCTCATAAATCCCCTCAATGTTAGCCCCCCAAGCAACTTTGCTATTTCTTTTTTTAAAAAGTTTTTAATTGAATAAATATTAAGACATTGGACATAGACCAACTTTTCTGGCTTTTCATACATATTTTAATATAACAACAAATATAGTTTCTATTTATTGTACATAGCTATTTTGATCTTATTGACATAAACCTTATCCCCCTTTATATATTTATCTATGTGTTATCCAGTTCCAATTTTACAGTCCTCAAGATATTCTGTTCTGACTCCTTTTCCTCATTTCCAACCACTGATACATTTTATTCCACATTTCATAATATTCTGTCTTGTCTCTATTTTTGATTTCTAGTGTCAGTCTGTCCATTTCTGCACAAATCAAACTTTTCTTTATTACCTCTTTGGGTGGGTACATCTCTGTTTTTTCAATTTTGCTCATATACCAATCTTCCTGCAGTTATCACATGCAGCATTAAATATATCTCACCTTTACTATATTTTTATTTTATTATTCCTAATAGGAATAGTTCTGTTTTTAAATCTATCTTTTGATCTAACATCTCTTCCAAAGAGATCCTAAAACCAAGTTACATTCCCAACACTGTGGAGACTGATACTTATTCATTTTTGCTAACCTTGTGGGAGTGAGGGGCCACCTATAAAACATTTTGCACAAGTTTTATTTATATGAAGTGGGTAGTGTTAATTTTCTATTTCTCTCCCATAGATATTGTCATTTATCCAGTTTGATGTTATAACCAAAGTTCTTGGCCCATATTACCATAGTTTCCTTCACTTGTTCTTCTGCCATTCTATATTCCAATAGATATTGGTAAATTTTTTAATCACCTTTTCATCCATCCCTAATAAAAAATTATCTAGTGTTGTTAATTCTTTCTTGATACCCATTCCTTTCTATCTTCCATGAAGCTATCTTTCAAAGTTTCATCAACTTTGCTATCTCCACTACTCTGTTATTGCCACTGCCACAACTCTGGAGCTTTCCCCTGCCATACCAGCCAGCTAAAGGTCTCCTCCATCACCACAACCCTCTCCATTGCCATGCAGTTAAATGTTGCACTGTGCAGAAAAGCTGAAGAATGCAACACAATTGCTCCAGATGCCAAATTCATCCAACAAGCCAGTTATCCAAATGCCTGTCCCAGGAAGGCAATGGTTCCACCAACAATCCAGCCAGAAACACTCCAAACAAGAAACTATGTTCCAGAAACCATGTTAGGCTGCTACACAGCCTAACAAGGGATACCATGGACTTAGTGAGAAGTAGCAGATATCAATGTAGCTAATATATTGGTTTGGTTTTGCAACCCAATAAGACAGACACAGACTTCAGAAGATAATTAGAATTTCAGAAAAAACAGTTACTATCAACCTGCCTTCCATTGAGGTCCTGTATACTGCACGAGGCAAAAAGAGGGCTGTGAAAATATTTATAGACCCCTTGCATCCTGGACATAAATTGTTTCAACTCCTACCCTCAAAACGTCACTATAGAGCACTGCACACCAAGATAACTAGACACAAGAAGAGTTTTTCCCCGAACTCCATCACTCTGCTAAACAAATAATTCCTTCAACACTGTCAAACTATTCACTAAGGCTGCATTACTATTACTATTGGTCTTCTCATTGTTCCTATTATCCATCTCCTTCCACTTATGACTGCAGAACTGTAACTTTGTTGCTTGTAGCCTCACAATTTATATAGATATCAATTGTTTCCTGATTGCTTATTTGTACCCTATGACTATGATTAAGTGTTGAACTTTAAGATTCTTGACAAATGTATCTTGTCTTTTTATGTACACTGAGAACATATGCACTAAAGAAAAATCCCTTGGCCAATGAAGAATTCTATTCTGTTGTATTCTATTCTAATAGATAACTATGACAACAATCAACCTCAGGATGCACACATTTCTTCTTTCCACCTGACATTGATGTCACTTCATTATTCCTTAACACCAATTGAATCTGCCATTCTATATCTTCCATTTCTTTCCTCATATCCTTCCTTCTTACTCACACCTCCATTGATCCTCTTTTCTACACAGAATCCTCCTGCTTGGCTTCAGTCATCCTTCATTTTGGTCGCTGACCAGCAAGATTTACATTCAGTGTTAAGTTTAAAGCCATCCATTATGCTAATAGTTTAACCTACAAACTATAAGAATAACTAGCATTTAAAGTTTTAGCACAGTCGTAAAGACATATAAATATTAGGATTATAAATATAATTAGGATTTCAGAATCAACTATGAATACAATTATATAAATCTATGTAGGAGGCATACTGTTATATAAACTATATAAATATTAAAATGATTAAACACAGTAGGCTATTTGGGTTCATTGCTACTTTTCTACTTTTGTGCATTATGGAATCATAATATTATAAATATAACATAATATTTATTATTTAAAGGAAAAAGTAACAATTAACTACATTAATGAGGTTCTTATTTACTTCTTTATAATAATTACAGATAGTTCTCCACTTACGATTGGTCACTTAAAGACTGTTCAGAGTTATGATGGAACTCCCAAAAGATACTTACACCTTGATTTTGAAGCTACAGTGACCACCCCTCCATGGTCATATGATTATATTTTGTGTGCTTGGCAACCAGCTTATCTTTATGGCCATTTGCAGTATCCAATAGCTACAAGTGCAATTTGACTTTTGTTTTTTTGCTGTTTTCCAGCAGTTACTTCTGGTTTTCAAAAAGAAAAAAGAAAAAAAGATACCCATTGGCACTAAAAGATTTGCTTAATGAGCAACATGTTTGCTTAACAACTGTCATGTTCACTTAAAACTGTGGTGTTTGCCTTATGATCACAGCATAAAAATTCTAAAATAATCAGGTCTGGTGATTTAATGGTTTGCTTAATGACTGCAACAACTCATAAATATAATTATGAGATCAATCACAATCATAAGTCAAGGTTTCACTCAAATATTTTGAGTGCCAAAAAGATCTTCTCCTGTTCTCTGCTACAAAGTCTTAGCTCTTCTTCAAGATCATTGTTGTTACCACCATGACCCTTGCAGTCCTCCAAGCTATGAGAGGTATATGAATTAATCAATATACAGCCCCTAATCAGATTCAAGTTGCTCAATCCTGTTTAAGTGTGTTCCTCGGCAATGCCAATTTAGCTCTTTATGTATCATCCATTCACCCTGTGAAGTTTAGAAGTACATGCCATTTCACTGGTAATTAACTAGTAAATCTGATCTGGTAGGGTTAGACAGAGTGCTATCTTTGAAGAAGATATTAAGGTTGCTTTATATTGGTATAAATCAGATGAAAACATGTCATCTGAATAGGTTCTGAGTGGACTGAAAATCCCCACCTCTCATTTACAGTTAGATATTGTGTGTAGATTTTATTAACAATAAAGTGTAGGACCAAGGTAATGTAAGTGACTGAAAGCTAAAAAAAATTATGGACAAGGACTTGGACAGAGATATAAAGTATTCATATTGCATAGATTGGAGAAGGGAATGCAAGACCCTCTATAAATTGTTGAAGCCCATATTCCACCCATTTTTACCATTGTGTCAAATGATGAGGAATGATTAGAGTTGCAATTTCAATATTAGGATTGTAACCTGTATAATAGATGGTGAATTTATGCCTGTGTCTCTATTTCCTTTATGCCAACACTTTTGGTGTTTGAGAACAACACATCGATTATGAAAAAATGTACCCCATCTAGAGAGCATCAAGTTGGACAAGGCTGCCTTAAAGACACATAGTTTTTGTTGCATCTTAGCAGCCGTACTGTAGTCTCTATAGAAATACAAAAAGCTTTTAGGCAGTAATAGACCATTACCTCTGCTTTCCCAACCCACATTCTTTTTGTGACATGAAGCTATCTTGTGCAACAATGCAAGAAAGCATCTGCTAAAGGGTCTGTTAGCAGCACAATGACATCAATGCATCCTTTGCAGCCCTAATTACCAACTAAAGGCTTCCAGTGACAGCCAAAAAGCCGCAGGTCATGGTGTTGCACCTGCAAAGCTCCACTTTCATAGTCTCAAAGGCTTAAATATCTGATAGCTTTCCCTTCTATTATAGAAAATGATCCAATTAATGGGTAGCTGGAAATACATTCTCTTGGTTCCTGCTTTGAAAACAGCATTCCCCTCCATACTCCCACACATACGTATACATATAGACATATTGCAAAAAAGAAAATATAATTATCTTTGCCTGTAACTAAAGTTACACCTAGGCAATAAAGTAGATTCATGTACATTGAACATGAATGGAAGATTAAATCTCCTGAGGGAAGAAAGTAGAAATAGAAAATAGAAGAACAGAGTCTGTTCTGCAGTCAAGGGAGGTCATGCTTTAATGACTCTCATGCATCTTTTGACGATATCTCTATGTATTGAAGGTGTATCAATGGGAGATAAGTGGGATTCAATGGGTTTAATAGCCTTCATTTGTTTCAGAAGTTATTTGCAAGTTTTCATATCCAATGCTGAGATTACTAGTGAGGGAACAGTTTTGTGGATAGGAAGGAGGATAAAGAAAAAAGCAGGAAGACGCCTCACTCACAAGACACAAAGTATTAGGAGACACAAGAAGGACAGTGATCTAATTCTAAAGGGTAATTTCCTGTTGATTTTAAAATTACTCTCTAGAACTAGTTTTTCTCATGTCTCCCAATGTTTTGTGTTTCATGAGTGAGGCGTCTTCCTACCTTTTTCTTTATCCTTCTTCCTATCTACCACTCCATCCTAATAAGACATTTTAGGAAAACAGAAATAAAAGTTTACAGATTAGATTTTAGCTATGTAAAATGGTGGTATAATATATATTATCTTCCTTAGGTAACAGTTACTTGGAATAAAGTTTCAAAAGGGCTAAAAATGGTAAGTATATTTGAAGGACTCCTGGAGATAATATCTGTTACTCACTTAAATACTAAAGCTATGGTGTTTTAGGAGCCAGGTGGAGGGAGGGAGGGAGGGAGGGGAAGAGAGAGATTAGATTAGATTTTCACAAAAATACCCTTCTCTGCACTGAACGTTTGACAACTGACCCAGTTCTTCTTTCTTGATTTTGATCTTATTGTCTCTTGTTAGCAGGATGTTTGAAATCTTGAGATTCCAACAGGATGACTGGATTTTTCATTAGTTGCAATGAAACATGCAAGTGTTTTCTAGCTATTGTCTAATCTAATGCAATCTAATGTCTAGTTTCTTGAAAGTAGAACATAATCAATCAACTGTAATATCCATAGAAACCTCAGTCAGTAAAGGATGTATTGAGTTGCAAGAGATATTTATCATGCTATTGTTTCCTCTTCCTCATGTTGATTATATTTTAGGGTAAACATGTATTGTTACTGTAGTTTTTTGGAAAATAGAATTAGCTGGGAATAGGAAAGACTGTCTTTGCCTAATTCCATCTTTCTTTTTTTATAGACCGCCATGAAAAATGACTGCACAGCTATCGTTTAATTTAGCACATGAGTTCCAAGTCATTACTACCTGCTTTAAGAAGATTCTGCAACGATATGTTATTTCAAGCATAATTTTGGTTTTATCACATAATATACAACCACTACCAAACAATTGCTTGTGCAATTGCAAAAGCAACATAAATGCATGGAAAATGCAAATTAAGGGACTCTAAATATTTCAAATATTCTGCCATACTTTTACTATCCTATTTGCATTATTATTTAAACCTGTTCCCCAGGGCTCACTTGGATACATTTTTAGTTTTCAAAAGGGAATTCTCGCAGTGTTTAATGATGGGAAAGTGTTAGCATTTGTGAAAGTAACAAAACATAGTGAGCTGATTTGGAATGTATCAAATTATTGGTCCACCAGGGCTATACATCTAAGACGTAGAACCCATGGGGACTCATCAAGTCTTGAGTGCAGCCCTCCCCCCTTTCTACTTTGCTTCTACTAAATCTGATCGCAAATGCCATCGATCCACATTGTTCTTGCCTTGTTATTTACCTACAGATGGGAATGATAGGAAAAGGGTGAAGCAGAAGAATGAGAACTGTCCTCATAGAATAGAAAGAGGAGAAAACACATACACACACACACATACACACACATACAAAATTACCCCACCAATTTCTCCTAAAGATTGTTGGTAAGATCTGGCCTTCAGATTATGTTTACTGTTACTAGTCCCTCAATCCATCTTGACAGACCCCTCCCTTTTTCTACCCATTGAAGGATGACAACAAACATGATTCAATCAGATATCTTTGTAGATATGATGTTACTGATTTTTAGAAGAAAAGATAGAAAGGCAATATTAAATATACCGTAGCACCAGTGCAGTAATTTATTTAATTTTCTGTACCTTCTAGACTGGACTGATTTCACATGAAATTTCATGAAATGGAATCTCAATTTTATTTTATTTTAAAGTAATTTATTGAATAACTGTAAGTAAATCAACAAGGTTATAGAAAACTTTCCTAAAGTCACACAAATTTATTCATTTCTAAAGAAGTGGTTCTTTTAATACACATTTTATATAGGTTTATCAAATTCACCCCAGTGTCTGATACATGATATATCAATGCACAGAAATCCACACATTTAAGAAATATAAGCTTTCATTTGTACTTCATGATGCCCAAAAAATACATATTGAGTAAATATGCACACATGTATATTATCTTAGAGAAAATTATTTGGAAATAGAATGATTATTAAGAAAAGTTTATAAGAAGGCATACTTTTGTACAGGTAGAAAGAGAAATGAACATGCCCTTTGCCACATTATCTGAGCAATGATACATAACAGTCTTTAGCAAACTTAGAATTGAAAAATGTGAAACTGAATAAACGGAGTCATCAATCCCTATGAAAATTATACTCAACAAAATAACTATTTTACTTAGCATTCTGAAGAAGGTACAGTAAGAAATTGTGAGAAAACACGAACATTTGTTTAACCATAATAGATTTCACCTGCCAATTCTAATATTTTTAAAAATTGCAAGATCATGTATATGACAGTGATATATTATGCAAATTGAGCTTCTGGGCAATGTTTTAGATTTACCTATTTTGACTGACAGGTTCCCCCACCTAAAAACAGTGAATTCTAAAGTAATACATGTACCATAATGTGCAAGTGAGTCACATTCACACATCATTATGTCCCCAAGAGATGCATATCGGTATTCATAGCTAGACATACAGAATCTGCATAATCATGTCTTTTTACACCGGGGAGCCATTTAAGCATATAGAAATTTATTTGCAATGCTAGAAGAACGATTACATTGTTTCCAGTGACAGAACCTTGTATTTTTTGACCTAAAGATGTAGAATACGAATTCACGGTGAAGGGAAAAATAAAATTAAATTTGATTATCCCAGAGGACTAGTCCCGATTAAATAAAACTAAAGAGCCTGTTCAGTCATCCAAAGAAACATCCTCTCATTTACTTACAGATGCTGCCATAAAGACAGCTATAATTATAGCATTTTAAAAATAAATTGTTTTTGCAGAGAGTGAAAAATAATGGCTAATGCTGCTGGAAGATGCAGCAGTATTTCCCTTGGAAAAGAAAGAAAAGCAGGAATGATAGAAATATAGAGATTATAAATTTTTGCTCTCTACTAATGCTCACTCATCCCAAGAGGCCATTAGCATTAACATGAGCTCTTTCTCCAACATAGTGGGGATGTTGCCTGTGTTCTTAAAGTGACATGGGATTTAGACTAGTGGACATTGAGTGACACTTATAAGTAAGTGGAAAATATTCTTAAAGAAGAAATGCTACTTACACTATATATTTGACCAGCAGGGAACCACAGCATAAAATGGAATGACTGGGGCAAGTGGAAAAGAGATTTTGATGATTTCTGGGTAGGGTACTTACGAGTTTAGGGAGATTGCATGAGATAATAGCAATAGCAATAGCACTTATATCTATTTTATAGTGCTTTGCAACATTCTCTAAGCAGTTTACAGAACCAGCATGTTCCCCCCACCCCCACACACAAACTAGGTCCTCATTTTACCAACCTCAAAAGGATGGAAGGCTGAGTCAACCTTCAGTCCTGTCAGAACTCCTGGCAATGGGAATGCAGAGTTAGCCTTCAATTCTATCCACTGTGCCATAAATATTGCAGAAAGAGAAAGGATGGGAGAAAGTTAATGATTTTGTTGGAAATATGGATACAAGACAAAAGAAGTAGAAAACAGAAAGTGTAGAGGAATGGAATAATGCTTGGGTGCATGGATGGGTGGGTAGATGCTGTAATAGCATAGCTCTGTTCTGAAGAAAGAATTATGGTCCTTCAAGGACAAAAGTGCCTGAGAATATTGAATTAGTATATCATATAAAATAGGGTGGAAATGTTTAAATCTCCAATCAGTTCCAATAAACCTAACCAGATGGCTTTTTGCTATTCATTCATATAAGGACCAATTATTTTCACATGGTTGCTAAAAAAACTAAGATTTGAGAAAAGGTATTAGTGAATAAATGAATGAAATTGCATCCCATTTAATGGCTACCAGTTTCATAACTTACTCTGATATCTGATCTGACATTTATTGAGCAATATTTATAAGGGTTGTGCCAAACCCTTATAAATAATTCAGAGTTGTGGACTCTGAACAACATGAAATATTTTAAAATATCACAGAGGAAAAATAATAATATCCATATATGATGGTCACCTAAATAACACTAAAAAACTTATTGAAACAATACAACTTTAACTTGTTTCCTGAAAGCAAGGAGCGTTGTGATTTCCTTCCCTTCCCTCCCCTTGCCTTCCCTTCCCTTTCTCCTCTACTACTTACTGTAAGTATCTTGGGAATACTTACTAATATAACAAATAACCTGGGTCATAATAATGAACTAATATAACAAACAACCTGGGTCATAATAATCAAAATCCGAGTTGTGCATATTCAAGTGTGCATGCATAGGGGGTGGGCTGAAGGGGTGGTTACTGAACTTGTATGGGAAAATTTTGTTAGGCAATTTTTATTTATTTATTCCAATTTATATCGCTCTAGCATCTAAACTATATAACTCTGGGCTACTTACAAACAGTTAAAAGGATAAAAGCAACTGAACAATACAAGAGTTTAAAAACAGCAATAATAACTTCCCCACTGAATCAGAAATCTGAACCCCAATCATGTGAAAACTTGTTAACTTAATTGCACAAACATATTTTCTTATATTTGGTTTTATTAGACAACTTTAATGCCATCAAGAAATGGTCCGAGAGATAAAAAGTGGATCAAAACTATCACAGACTTCATTAGAAACAATTGCTTCCTGGCCTTTGGGGAACCTTTTGGTCTCTGAATGAACAAAATTATATCAGGAGGCTTATGTTCACTTAATTCTAACAAAAAAGACATGGACACTATGATAACACAAATTGATAACATGAAGAGCAGTTCTTAAAGATTTAGGAAAAGAAAATTATCTGCTGCTTTCCAAAGTATTTTACAAAAACACCATTCATGACAAGATAATAATCTATGATGACTAAACAATTTACAGTATCAAGCAATAAAAGGACAGAAGTTCCCTGACACTTTTTGAGCGTTCAAACAATAAACAAAACAAACAACAAAAAGAACCTACACGTTTGCCCTATGGGCTAGTAACAGAAATACACATATTAGGGATGATCTAAATCTTACAGGAAATGATGCACCAGTTCCTTGAAGGAGATTTGCTTAAAGCCAAAAGAACTCATTTTTAATGAAGTCCTGTGGTTACTTCTGCTCTTCTTCACAGCCCAGGAATTCCAGTTTCCTTAAGACTTCCTTACTTCTCCTGACATCTCCAGTGCAACAGAGCATGGCGGCTTGAGACGGCTTATTCCTGTGTTTGAATGAATCAGAAGAATAGCAACCCTCCACGAAAAATAAAGGTCCTGCTTTGGCTTGAGTTATCTTCAACGGAAAATGGAATAAATGGATTTGCCAAGTCCACATTCAGCCTCGGTGCTGCTGTGCTGGCACACAGCCACAGTAAGCGGCGTTGAAAAATGATTTGAGAAGTGCACGCCGATGTTCAAGTGCAACATTCTGATATGCCGGTTTTAACTCCTCCCATTGTCTGTCTGGGGCAAAATGCAATTGACAGCATGATACCTATGTACTTGAAAAAGCGCTAGTTCAAATTAGAGGATTTTATTTTGGGAGACATTTCTGTTTAACTGGAAGGGTGAAAATATTTTTTTTCCAAACCCATCACTGCTTGCAGATCAAAGAATCAAGGTGACAATGAATCTGTTTAACATAGACATCATTTCTTCCGCTACCCACATGGTGCTTGCAGGTCCGCCCATCTCCGTCCCCCCCCTTTCAGGTTCCCTAACTTAGATCTGAAAGACTGGCTTATTTCTGGTGTCTGGCTTTTCTTTTTGAATGTTGCTCAACAAAATAAACCCGACTCCCCATATAGGTTTACGCCATGATGATGTCACTTTTGACAGTGACAAAGTTAAAAGTTGGCAGGTGTGTGTATGCTAACCCACTGAACCCAAAGGAATGGAGTTCAGTCGATTTAAACCTGAAAACAAAGGCAGGTAATGGGACAAGCATGCACTGAACATTCGTCTATGGCACTGTATTTTCTGCTAGTCAGCTCTTTGGGAGGGGAGAAATGACTTTATTAGATAGTTATAGAGATAAAAACAGCTCCTCTAGAAAAGGTACCACCCAGTGGTGAAGTTCATTTTTTTTTTTACTACCGGTTCTGTGGACGTGGCTTGGTGGGTATGGCAGGGGAAGGATCATGAAAAATCTCCATTCCCACCCCATTCTGAGGCCATCCAGAGGTGGTATTTGCCGGTTCTCTGAACTATTCAAAATTTTCACTACTGGTTCTCCAGAACCTGTCAGAACCCTGCTGAATTTCACCCCTGGTACACCCCCCCCATAAATTAACTGCTTCCTGTTAATATCCATTGCCTCTTGGTTCAAGGCAATGTGTATTCCAGAAACATCTTTGGACAACTGTGTCCCTCTACTGATACCATTCTTGTGCCAGTCATTTGCGAGTAATGGGCTACAGCTGTGCACTCTGGCTCCTGAGTTGTTTTGGTAGCTTGAGTAATTACAACCATTTCATTAACATTTAGAGGGAATATTATGCTCAGTGCCTGTTAAGAGGTTTTTATGTTGTCATGCTGATCCATTTTTTATTT